>NC_139162.1:9448958-9603958 GCF_964270905.1 Leucopleurus acutus
GAACATCTGAAGGAAAAGACAACAGAATGCCTAATGAACACATTGCATACTTTAGAGTTCTGGGATTGTATGTTTATTGCTTTGACTGGGAAGATCTATTTAGAGCCTCAAATGGCTTTGGACTAATTTACTAGTTTGGTTCTGAAACACTTCTTGGTTTAAGTGAATCTTCCACTTCCATCTCTTGTGGGTACCAGGTAGCACTGAGTTTATTCTACGATGTTCAGAAGATGAGAATAAATGTTGCTGGAATGCTAGAAAAGGGATCCAATAAGGCAAGAGGACATACTACTTATTTCTGTATTTGCAGATCCTGAAAAAGTCCCTAATAGTTTTTGGAGGAATTGATTGAAAACTGGATACCCTCATGGAGACACAGCCATACAAACAGTTAAAGGGGGTTGGCAAATCGTGACAGTGACTTCTATTGGACAATCACACGTTTCACCACAGTGAGAGGTTCTTTGTGTCTCATCAATGAATAACCTAGACTCCAAAGTGGAACTTACCATCTTCTCTACACCCTTGAGGTGGCTTCTATCCGTGTCATCTTCTAGTCCACCAGCCAGGGGTGCTGGTGAACGCATTACATGGCTCTCCAACACATTTTTCCTTTCCTGGTTAAGATTCCTTTGCCTATCTTAAATACTTTAGAGTCTATTTCTTACATTTTAATATTTTTGACAGCAATCTTCTTAACTTCATTTATGTGACTACATACACACACACCTTTTGAGTTTCAAGATGTATATCAAGGGCTTCCCTGGTGGTGCAGTGGTTGAGAGTCCGCCTGCTGATGCAGGGGACACGGGTTCGTGCCCCGGTCCGGGAAGATCCCACATGCCGCGGAGCGGCTGGGCCCGTGAGCCGTGGCCACTGCGCCTGCGTGTCCGGAGCCTGTGCTCCGCAGCGGGAGAGGCCACAGCAGTGAGAGGCCCGCGTACCAAAAAAAAAAAAAAAAAAAATGTATATCAAGTATCAGGAGAAAGAGACATTTTGCACGAGCTTCCCAAAAGCAGATGGAAACCATCCCTAGGTATCAGGAGCAATAGGTAAATCTTTCAGGAGCTGTGACTTTTGAAGAAATTTAGATTAATTGGGTTGCTTTTAAAACCCATAGTACTGCCACGCTTACATCCTTAGAATCACAAAACGCCTAAGGTATAAACAGGATTTTTTTCTTCCTTTTTATTGATGGCTGTGAATTTTCTATGCACACCTGTACTATCAAGGTAACTTTTGCTATAAACAGCATTTTAAAATTATCACATAAAAAACTATCAAGCACTAAATTAGAAAAAAACAGAAATTCGAAAGTGATAGTTAAATTTATGAAGCAATTCTGCTACACTCAAAGGCTCATTGCTTGACACGTAAAAAAAATGTCGAGCTGCGTGGAAGGCCTGGGTATGAATTTCTCTCCAGCGGGGCACTGCAATCTGCGTCGCGCTCCGAATGAGAGCCACACGCAGAACATATGCTCTTCGGATGTGCGCTTGTTTGCATGACTCATGAAGATAATATTCAGTCTTTTCTCATCATTCCGATTCTTTCATTTTTCTATTTTTTTTTTTTTAATTTGGCTGAGTGCCTTTTTTTGCTACCTCCAAGAGCTGTTAATTTTGCTCGCTGCCGAGGAAAAGTCAAAGTCAGAGTCTAAACAGCTTGTAATGAGTTTTCAATGGCCCATCTCAATGAAATTGAGGGCAAAGACCAGCCGGCTTGGGCAACGTCAGCCCTTGGAATTTATTAGCGCGGGTGAGCTGTGCTCGGGAAGGCGCGGCAGAGGAGGGGCTCGAGTTCCTGGGCTCTCCAAGAAGAGCCGGGCCCTTATTAAAAAGTGGTGACAGCAGACCTATCTGCCACCGACCGCCCCTGTCGCGGGGTCACACCTGGTTGGGAAATGAAGGAGAGAGAAGTCTCGTGCGAGAAAGAAGCGTTTCCGTCCTGTGGTGATATGGTTACTCCTCTCTGCAGAAGGAGGCGGTATTCAGTCAGGAGTTCTGACTTTTCTTGGTTCAATTCTGTTTAAGTTTCTCTGTCGCCCCCGTTTCCAACAGATCCCTCCTGATTTCACTTCCAAGAACACCCTTTAGCATCCCGTAATGCTTTTCTGCACAAACGCAAAATCTCCACAAAAACCAGAATTCTGCATGAGCCTGACAAATAAATTCTGCACTTGAGGGTGGCAATCAATTTGACAATAGCTTCTTTGGCCAAGAGGAAGGCACTGCAAAGCCACTAAACGAAACACACCAGAGCGACGTGGTGGTTTGGGGCACGGGGAACACCTTAGTTCCGTGTGGCCACACGTTTTTATTTTAGGAGGAATCCGTGGAGTTTGTGTTAAGGGCTGAAACACCCCGAGAGTGGAATAAATTAGGACTGGTGGATCCTCTGAGAAAATTCTTTTCTGTATTGGATGTTAACTTATGATTCTTTTTTGTTTTTTTACAGAACACCTACTAAAGGCCAGCAGCCACAGTGCGAGCCCCCGGGAATCCTATGGCAGGCCTGGTGGTGAAAGTCAACGCATCTCTTTCCCCCTCGCATTCATTGCTTCACCCATCCATTCATTGATTCTGTCCATCACTGCATTCACAAAGATTTAATTACATAGGTGCTGAGAACAAAGTTATGGACTAGGTTTGGGGGGTGGGACAGGGACCGTGTGGTCTCTATCCTCAAGCTAATTTAAACTCTAGCGGCACAGAAAATTCCAGATTAATCTAGTGGATTTCCAAAGCCTTCCGCATGCCACTAACGTCTTGTTTATTTAAATAGACGCGTTTTCCCAGCATTCACCTGGTCCCCTTCCATTCACAGAACTACCCTCACTCTCTGCACTCCATCAGGTCCCTTTCCACATCCCACAGCATTGCTGGGAAAATTAAACATACGCTAAATGTCTTACACAGAGCCTGTGTAAGAACGTGCTGTACGCATTCAGTAAATAGCAGCCCCCCAAAAAGCCCTAAAGCCCCAAAACCCACTGCTCTTTGTGTATAACATACCTGTATATTTAAAAAGCTTGTCTGGTCAAAGAGTGAGAATCACTCATCTGCACATCCTGAGTCATTTTCACAATGACAATAATGCTAATAACAATAACAGTAAGAAGCCAGGGGCAGCAGAAGCAATTTCTGTGCGCCAGACTCTGTGATAGGCCCTTTACACTTATTACCTCATTAAATTCTCATTGAACCTGCAAGTCAGGTACTATTTTTATTCCATTTTGCTGATAAAAGGTTGACAGAGGTTAAGTGATTTACCCCAAATCACAAAACCAGTGCATTTCAGATCAGGGGGATCTGACTTCAAAAACATACAAGATAGCAAAACCCTGTTTAGATTGTAAATCCTACACAGCTTTAATCTTCTGAGAGAAAATTGAAACGTCCCTCTGTCTAAAGTGAAACGTAATTGATCCGTATCCGCTAAGGAGGGGGACTCAGGGTGTGGGTGCACGTGCTCAAAATAGGTCTGCACCCGAAACGCACCACCGACTTTAAACCTGTAGGTAACTTTGTTCAGGAACAAAGTGAAGGGCAGAAACTGAATGGGTGGAGGGGAGTTCAAGACTCCCCCTCCCCAACGAAGGACCAAGCTCCTTATCCATTTTCAACTGCATTCAAATGCTGGGGGCATTAATATCCTCACAGGAAGTGTTATTTAAAAATGAGAAAGAAAGAGACTTGCATATACAACTGCGCAGAAAACGGTAGCATGGAAGACATCAACTATTGCACGGGGCAAGGCTTACGTGCTTACCATTTCTGTCTTTTCCAGAACTTCCGTAAGAGAGTTTGCTGCTTAGTGTTTTATACTGGGGAACACCTTGCTCTAATGTTCTAAACTATCAGACTGTTCACGAAGAAAAACAGTCAAGTGAGGGCTGGCGGGCGGTGGGGGGGAATGTAATCTCTGGTGAAGTTTGCTATGGTTGCAACAAACCCGATATAGACTAGACACACAGACCTTGGTCTACCGAGCATGTGGGTTTTTGAATAATTCTCTCATTCTCAAAAGTGACCTGAAATTAGAACTCCCACGTGAACCTCACCCTAAATGTCTGCCGTTGAATCCTGGCTGTTTCTTGCCTCCCGTCTGGTTGCCAGCTTACGTTGCAAACCATTTAGCAGAGGAAGCAAATGACAAATCCTACGGGTCAGGGACAGGCTCTGCATGGCAGTGCATGTCACAGGCCAATTCTGATCATATGCACTTAACTGTTCCCCAGTCCTCCAAATTCTTAGGAGAAGGAAGAAGCTGAGACTAACAACCTCTTTGGGGGCGATTTTCACACTCCAGTGTCTAGAAGGTTCCTACACAATCAGAATCCGCAGGTATCAACTCCATCTGGTCTCTGCTTTCCAAGCAAAATCTCAGAGCAACATATGTGTCTTTATGCTGGAAGCACATGGCATGCATTGCTGGAAAGCCCGGCCCTTCCCTGGCATTCCTCTGAAATACCGTGGCTGAGAAGCCCGACTTCTTCTTTTGCCACGGAACAGTGAACATTTATACGATCATTAAAATCGCATCTCCCACCATATTTTGTTCTCCTTCTCGGTGTTAATGCATTTTTATAATTGCATTGAAGATATTCTAACCCTGTTTTTAGTGCAAAGATAAGATTTATGAACCGGGACAAACCTATCATGTCAGGAGCCGAAACGGAGGGGAGCAATGTGTGTGACGAAACGCAAGCGTTAGCTCCCTTTTGCCACTTCAACGGGGGAGGAAGCAAGTTAATCGGAGCCCCAATCCTGGAATTCCAGCGGGCCAGCTCCCGCTCCGAAGCCAGGACGCATTTCAAGGAATAGCATTCATTTGCACAAAAATATCTCTTTAGTTACATGTGCAAATGGAACTACGGTTGATACGCGTTTTCAATTTTCCTGCCGGCTGGAACTCTGTCAACACAGCCAAAGGCATCTGATTGGATTTGTCCTCTCAATGACTCATCCACTTCCCGCTTTCTCTGTTTCATGTTTCCTTTAAAGTGTGCCTCCGGAGGACGTCAAGTGATGGGGCAGAATGGGGTAGCAGAAAGGACAGCAAGTAAGCATCGGAGAACTTGGGGTTCAGAGGGCAGTTGGGCCAACAGGGAGCTGAATGACCTTGAACCATTTCCTTCATCTCTCTGGGCTTTGCTCCCCCTCATCTATATAAGGAAGGATTTGCAGTGGGTTTCCGCACTCTACAGTGAGATGTCACAAAGAGGTTATTTCAAATCAAACACCTCCAGCTTTCAGGCTGTATCGCTGGTGAGAAAAATCACTTTTACAAGAAAATCTGCCATGTTGATGAGTTCTTGAAAATTCAGCCATCCCATGTGTGGGAATGTGTGTTTACAAACCCGGATGGACACCCAGGAAACACAAAAACGGTTTTTGTAAGCATCTGCACTGGAGTTTTCGTTCCTCCTGGTAGAGGGTACCCTGGCCATGAACTCTCTGCTAAAAAAAAAAAAAAAAAAAAACGAGAGGGAAGACTCACTCCAGACGACCTTTTCTGCACTGCCTCCTCTTTTCTTTAGAAATGGAGGATTTTCCGTATTTTCTAGCTTTACACGATAGCCTTGAAGAAGACACAGATGCCAGGGGCCATAATGAAGTGGAGGTAATCTACACAATTTAAAAACACTTATTGTAACAAAATGGATTGGCGAGGTAGGGGCCGTACAAGCACACATAAATGAAACGCAGCCCACCGGAAAAGCATTTTGCTCTCACTGTCATTTACGGCTCCTGAATTAATAGACCAAGAAAAGACACCACCGGCCCCCACAAAATGCCGTAAAACCACTGGCAGCGCGTGGTGTCTCAAACTTTAATTCCCCCGGGGAGAAAAGGACACTGCCTGATCTGTATTCAGTCCTGACATTGGCCACATCTGATATGGAACATTAGCTTCTAAGCCTCTCAATAGACTAGTGTCCTTCAGTTTATATTACTTTATGTTAATAGTAGAAGAATTACACACAACATCATTTATCATTGTTATACTCTGCTATACATCCCCTAGCTTATTTTAATGTATTTATTTACCCCTGAGATGCTGAGAAATTAAAAATATGTATGTATCAAGAAAAACCTAGAGGGAGAGAAACACTGTAAATCTCTTTCAAAAGACAAAAAGAGAAACCCCCCAAAAAACCTCCCTTGCGGGAAAATATATAGCTAAGCTTGGGAATGATAAGGGGCCTCGTGCCTAAGGACTCAAGTACGGGCTGTGCGGTAATTCCAGAGCGTGAGTACATGACAGAAAGTGGCATATTATGATAATAGAGCTTTTGTTCCCTCATCTCACCAGTTTTTTTTCATTTCTCAATTACATCCTTGGGTCCCTCTCATGCTGTTATTAGCTTTTTTGACATCTGACCTCTAGCCAGGGAAAGGCAAGATTTTTTTTTTTTTCCCTTGGAAAAGCAGTCAACCTGCACCTGACCCTCACTCTTTTTGACCCAGATTCCACAAGCACTCAGCAGAACCTCAGTTTGGATTAAAAACAGCAATGATGTCCTTGCATTTGGGGCCTTAACTTCTGCAAAGTGGTTTTGCTGACGTTACAGACACAATGCCGTGGGTTTAAAGGAGCACCAACCTGGGTGCCATGGTCTTTGGGTTCCAGGGTAAGCTCCGGCCATCTCTCCTTATGGAATGTGGGCAAGTCAGCCATCTCTCTGAGCCTCAGTTTCTTCAGAAACAAGAGGAAAATTCTGGACTTGCTGAATTAAGATCCGTCGAAGGGTCAGTGACGTTCGGCGGGTGGGAGCGGGTACTGGCAACTTCTCTGTGATATTATTTGCTCTTCATCCCAGTCTCAAGAAGCAGGACAGATGTCCCCACTTTTCACATGAGCAAATAGAAGCTCAGGAATACTGACTTGACTTAGGTGGCCCCAGGTTGGAAGAGAGGCAGAAACAGGAGAGGAAGTGGGGCGGGGTGGGGGGCAGGAGGTCGGATCATGCTTAGCGCCCCCGTCTGGATGAACGTCTCTACCAACGAGGGTCACCGGGATGGATCCACTTTAGGGATCTGGGGAAATGAATATAAGCTTGTGGCTGTCAGGGCTGCCTCTTTATATCTGATTTTCATTTATTTTTTGCCACGTCGACAGTTAAAAACAAAAATGCATACTTTGAGCAATGCATAGTTATACAATATATTCTTCTAATTTTGTCTTCTTGTTCAGGTTCGGGGCGGGGGGGCTGTCTCGAGACAATCTCTTGCTTTTAGCAGGTACACTTGGTTACAAGGTACTTTCACAGATTGTGTCATGTCATCCTCACCCAACACTGCAGGCAGCGCAGGTACAATGTTCCCAATTCTATTGATAAGGAAATTTAAGACAGATATTCACTGAGCAGCCCAAGCTCACCCAGCAATGAATGGCTGAACGGCTGAGCAGGGAATTGAAGCACAGTTCTGGCTCCTAGCCCAGGCAGGGCTCCTTCTAGTACGTTTGCAATGATACTAATAAACAGATATATGTGTGATGAATATGGACAATGCTTAATTTTCTCTAAAAAGCAAAATACAACTGGTGTCATTTACACAAGGATGGACAATTTAAAAGCTATACAGTAAGCAATCAACACTAGAGAGCAAGGCAGAGAAGCCAATCAGCCAGTGCCAACATCTCTCTTGTCTCCTGAAGGTGTGCTGAACTACATTTCCCAGGCTCCCTTGCAGTGGGGGATGACCACATGAGTGGGTTCTGGCCAATGGAAAGTAGGTGGAAGTGATCTCACTGCTTCTAGGCCCGGCCCATTAAAAACCTCCTAGGAGCCTTGTTCTTTCTCTTCCCTTGCCTGATATCTGGATTCTGACGATCCAGCAGAGGATTTGGAGGCTCTAGCGGAGGGCCATGCCCCAATGTCAAAGCCTGGGTCCCTGAATCACGGTGTGGGTGGCCAGCTGCTGAACGTCTGCATTGACTGCTGTGTGAACAAGAAATCAACTTCAGTTCTGGGAACTGTTTGTTAAAGCAGTTAGCCAATCCCGATTAAAGAAGAAGGTTCCGGAAGAAGTGCAAGGAGTGTTTCTCAACTGACAGCTAGATATATATTCAGAGCCATTCTCATCACCAGCCTGAAGCATTCACCATACCCTCTTCGAGCAAACACTGACAGGCACTGCCCTCGCAGGTCTTGGATCCTGAAGGTTTAAACATTTACAACAGGTTCTCTGCCTTGTCTTAGACATCGTCTGCTTTTCTTTTTCATCAACTACCTTTCACTTTTCTCACTAACTTAAACTTTACACTTTTGCATCCATTTGACAACGACGATGGTGATGATGATAATGATAATAATAGCTAGCATTTGTTGGGCACTTACTATACGCCAGCCACTCTTCTAGATTCTTTACACACTATATTTCACTCCATCCTCAAATGTATTTGGTAGGTGCCATTATAGCCCTTATTTTACAGATGAGAAAATGGTAGTTTAGAAACATAAAGGACCTGCCCACTAGACCTTATCCCCAGAGCCTAGTCCACTGCAGGCTGTATATTCATTGGATAAAAGAATGACAGTTCAAGAGCGAAGTTTGGAAATTAATGTTAACTTGGTAGTGAGGCTTGGCGCTGTTAGACAGTATTTTCTGAGAGATCTGTGTGAGAGACTGTACTTTAAATTCTTTTTTAGAATCATGAAGACCCAGCAGTAGCCTAAAGTCCCAAGTTTGATGTAGAGGCGCTTGTAAGTACTCACGCCATCAAGAACGTTTTGAAGAAAACTCTTTGCTGCAGTTCATGGGTGGCCCTCGCATTTCAAAGGCTTCCTTCTCCCCCCGCAACCCCCTGCATTCGGCCATAGAACATCTGGGCAGAGGGGCAGAGCTGTAAAGAGGTAGCGTTCTGGGGCCAGACTGCTGGACTTAAGACCTCCACTTGAGATCATGGGTACGTTATCTAAAGTGTTATCCTTGAATGTAGAAAGAAAGTATCTGCGAAGTGTAAATGACATACTCTCTGTAAAGCACTTAGCACACTATCCACCATCTTTTGAGCACTCAGTAAATTCACGCTACCCTAACCATCATCATCTTTATCAAAACCACCGCTGCCGGGCTTCCCTGGTGGCGCAGTGGTTGAGGGTCCGCCTGCCGATGCAGGGGACGCGGGTTCGTGCCCCGGTCTGGGAGGATCCCACATGCCGCGGAGTGGCTGGGCCCGTGAGCCATGGCCGCTGAGCCTGCGCGTCCGGAACCTGTGCTCCGCGACGGGAGAGGCCACAGCAGTGAGAGGCACGTGTACCGCAAAAAAAAAAAAAAAAAAAAAAAAAAAAAAAATCACCGCTGCCTTCACTGCCATCAGCACCATCTTTCAAAGAGGGGATGTCCTCAGCCAGCAACACAGAAAATGGGTTGACTGAAGAAAGTGCCGGCTGTAGGCAGCCTGAAGACTCCAACTCCCATTATTTATAGACTTCTCAAAATTCCTGGATGATGATGATGAGATTAAATAATCAACCACGGATATTTGCAGTGTGACAGGCAAGGAGTTAATGTACAAAAGGAAAGTCATTTCTTTGTCACTGACCCAGCCAAGGGCAGACAGGTACCAGCAGCCACAGATGACAGCTATATGCCCCTTTCCTGCTGCTTCTGCAATACACAGGTCCTGCCTGGGCTCACTGCCTGAAGACAAGGGGCTGCATCTTCCCTGGCCAGAGTGTCACCGTGATACTAGCGTTAATACTAACAGTAGGCGTGCTAACAATGACAACGATAGCAGTAATGATAGTAGCAGCTGTAATTTACTGAGGGTTCGATATGGGGCAGGAATTGTGATGAACTCATGAAGACCTCACCTCCCTAAGTCTCCCGGCAACGCTAAGAGGTAAGTAGATGCTATTTACCCTTTATTTGGGGGGGCGGGGCTTGGGGAAATTGATATTCAGAGAGTTCAAGTATTTTGCCTACGGGGACACAGATAGTGGGATTCGAATCCAGGTCACTGCAACTCACAAGCCCGGGTTATTAAGAACTTGACCATATGGCATGAGAGTTTCTGAGCCCTGCCTGCTGTAAACCCTCTTCCACACCAAAAACGTCAGTGTTCCGGACCTGGATTCCTCTTAAGAACTGTCCTAGGCCATGGTTACCCCCACTGAAATGATGAACTGCCTTTGGAACATTTCTGAATGAAATCATAAATCATTTCCATAATGGCTGAAGAGTCTGAAACAATACAATTTTGCCGGGCGCTCTTTGAACGTGCCGCATAATTTTTAAACAATAAAGGTTACCTCGCGTGTACTATAGCTGTGTTTTATGCTAACAACCAGAATCATTTAATCATTATGGGCTAATGACCTGCAAAACTTTGTTTTAAAAATGAAGTCATAGCTGGGCTTCTGGAAGGCAAAACTGGATAAAAAACGAGGAAAGTCAATGTTCAATTTGTATTCGTGAGTTGGGAGCAACCGAACAGTCTCTGTTGTATGTGACCAACTTTGAGCAGTAAAAGGATATTTGCATCTGAACTAGAAGCAAAAGGAAATTCTGCATCTTATAGGTCTTACTGGTATCACTTAAGCGTCAACAGGATAAAGAGATCCCTGCTCCAGCATCACTGTTCTCAACAGAGGTTTGGATCTATGTCTTTCCTTCTTTCTCCACACCGCCCTCCACCCTTCTAAGTTTGGGATTTGCTACTGCTAAACCTCAAAATGTCCAGCGTGAGCAGAGAACAGAGCTGTGGACGATCATAGCTCCCTACTGGGGATCCTGGTCAGTGACATGGCCTTCCTGGGCTGTCCCTTCCCTGACCACTCTCTGCTCCTCTGGGAGAACCACCAAACACATCCTCAGTCATCCCACGCCGCTCTGGTCAACCTTGATCTTAGATGTCTACAGGTGAGATGCCCCTCATGGACTTGTGTTGTAAGCTCTGTTACTTGCCTGTCCCAAGCCTATCCTTCCACCTTCCTTGCTAACAGAACTGTGGTCCTGTTTGGGCGGCAAAGCCCTTCGGGGATGAATTGGAGTCAATCTAAGCCAATCGTTAATACAACTGTATTGATGTCCCCAATTCTTCACTACACCCTTACCCATGCCCTCTGCCATACAAATTTGCGGTGCCCACCATCTGTAGGTGGGACGTAATTCCTCATCCCTGAATGTGACTATATGACTTGCTGTGAGTCTTAGATATGACACCCAAAACACAAGTAACAAAAGAAAAAAGAAAAAGAGATAAACTGGACTTCATTAAAATTTAAAACCTTTGGGCTTCCCTGGTGGCGCAGTGGTTGAGAGTCCGCCTGCCGATGCAGGGGACACGGGTTTGCGCCCCGGTCCGGGAAGATCCCACGTGCCGCAGAGCGGCTGGGCCCGTGAGCCATGGCCGCTGAGCCTGCGCGTCCGGAGCCTGTGCTCCGTGACGGGAGAGGCCACAACAGTGAGAGGCCCGCGTACCGCAAAAAAAAAAAAAAAAAAAATTTAAAACCTTTGTTCATCAAAGGATACTCTCGAAGAGAGTAAAAAGATAACCTACAGAATGAGAGAAAATATTTACCAGTTGTCTATTTGATAAGGTTCTAGTATCCAGAATATTATAGGCCAACAACAAAAGACAAACAACCCATGTAAAAACGGGCGAAGAACTTGAATAAACATTTCTCTAAAGGAGAGATGCAAGTGACCAATAAGCACATAAAAAGATGCTCAACGTCGTTAGTCACTAAGGAAATGCTGATCAAAACCACAATGAGGGCTCCCCTGGTGGCGCAGTGGTTGAGAATCTGCCTGCTAATAATGCAGGGGACACGGGTTCAAGCCCTGGTCTGGGAAGAGCCCACATGCCGCAAAGCAACTAGGCCCGTGAGCCACAACTATTAAGCCTGCGCGTCTGGAGCCTGTGTTCCGCAACAAGAGAGGCCGCGACAGTGAGAGGCCTGCGCACTGCGATGAAGAGTGGCCCCCGCTTGCCACAATTAGAGGAAGCCCTGGCACAGAAACGAAGACCCAACACAGCCAAAAATAAATAAATAAACAAATGTGGGGTTTAAAGAAAAAAAACACAATGAGACACTATTTCACATCTACTAAGATGGCTATAATAAAAGCAACAAACAAAGAAAGAAACAAAACTATAAGTGTAGGCAAGGATGTGGAGAAATTGGAACCCTCATACATATGAGAGGGAATGTGAAATGATGCAGACGCTATAGAAAACCAATTTGGTGGCTTCTCAGAAAGTTAAACACAGAATTGCCATATGATCAGGAAACTCCATTCCTCAGTGTATACCCAAGAGAAGAGAAAATAGGTATTCAAGCAAAATGATGACAGCATCATAAAAACGTCCAGAAAGCGGATAAAACTCAATGCCCATCAGCGGGTGAATGGATAGATAAAATGCGGTTCACCCACACAGTGGAATATTATTTAGCCAGAAAAAGGAATGGCATACTGACAGATGCTACAACATGAATGAAACTTGAAAATACTATGCTGAGTGTAAGAAACCAGACATAAAAGGTCACACATTGTATGGTCCCATTACATGAAACAGTCTATTCAAAATAGGCAAATCTATAGAGACAGAAAGTAGATTAGTGGTTACCAGGGGGCTAGAGGAGAGGACATGGGGATGGAGTTTCTTGGGGGCAGAGATAAAAATGTTCTAGAATTAGGTAGTGGTGATTGTGTATGAGAGTATTACATATACTATTATTACTTGTAAACTAAGTGCTACACATCCATTCTGTCTGTATTGTACATATAATAACTCTGAGTGTGTATATATGTGTACATGCACACTTTGGTGTTTGTTTCTGCAGAGAGCCAGTTGTTAAACATTTACCAGCACACCACTGGCTGCCGGGCTGTAGGCTCCACAGCAAGACCTCCTTGTGTCTCTAAAAAGTCTTCACTGAGTCTCTTTCCCAGCAGCTGCTGCCCCAGGAAGCATTCAGAGCAAGGTGCTGAACACCGCTGCTGAGAACTGACAATTCCTGCAGACAAAGGTGGCACCTGCCCCTGGACGGTGGGACGGTGCAAAGGTGAGAAGACAGAGAATTAACCCCGGTCCGTACTCTCCTGCGCTGGGAACGCCTGCTGGCAAAAGACACTTCATCTTACTTTGCTTAATTCCAGACAGCCAGTCACTCTTGGTTATTGTTTTTAGTTTTACATACTAGCATTGAATTATTTTTTATGGATGTTATTCCTCAATTAGTGTACTCCTTGGAGACAGCGCAAGCCTCTAGAATTTAGCTTCTCCTTGGCTGTAATCACTGCTGCCACGTGGACCATCTGGGAGCTGATTTGATGTTCCTCTAGCCGCTCCCGCCCAGATGGACCTGAGGGCCCTCCTGATCAGCTGCAGAAGGGGGACCTGGCTCATTCCAGGCGGGGTCACAGGCTGTGAGTGTGACCTCAGGCTTGTCGAGGGGTACTGGCTGGGCACTAAAGAGATGCCTGGGCATCTTCGGCCGTAAATACCCTTCAGTGGTCCCGGGGAATGAAGCTGGGGGTCATTAAATTCACGGTCAGGGGTTGACTTCGGGTCCACCGACGGGCTGTGATGGAGATTCCAGGGGGTTCACTTCCAGCTCATCACGCTCTCTGCCTCATAAAACCCTTGGCTAAGGGCAGCTAAAATCACAATAGCAATGGCAACCGGTGATCGAGAGCCTACAGGAGCCAGGCCCCCTTCTAAGCACCACTGATGTATCATCTCATTTAAATCTCACAGCAACTCTTCAAACCACTTGCTAGCATGTACTCCCACTTTGTAGATGAGGAAGCTGAGGCGCGAGAAATGATAAAATTCACTCAAGCTCACGTGACAGGCAACCTGGCTCCAAAGTCTGTGCTCTCATCCACCACCTCACGCAACCACCAAATGGGTCAGAACTTCACTCACCAGCGTCCTGTGGGCTCCTAGATGGGGAAGAGCCAGGTCGAGCCACAGATCGCTCAGTCTTTACCTTTCAGCTCCAGTGAGGGAGAGCTGTGGCTCATCGGGGCCACCAAAGGAGTCAGGTCTTGACTTGCCCTCCCCTTTCTGCCTGTGAACTTGAGCTTACCCTCTTTGAGCCTCAGTGTGCTCATCTATAAAGGGGGGGCTAATAGTATCTACCTATTGTGAACACTGGTGCTTCTACGATTTGCACGTAACGTGCGAGCAGCAATGGCTCTGCCCTTAGAGGACTGTTGTGAAGATCGGATGTTATTGCATGCAAGGAGTCATGAACATTGCATGAAGTAAGGGAAGTGCTCAGTACATACTGCCCACTGATACCATCGTCATCATCATCCCCCCCCACCATCACCATTATCATCATCATTAGTTTCATTTAGAAGACAACACTGATGTCTTTGTAAAAGATGTGGGGCGTGCCTGGCACACCACTGGGACCCAATAAATATGGGCTCCCTCCTCTACCTGCACAGGTCCCAGGGCTCCCAACGTCATGCCCACCAACCTCTCAAAGGCCCATCGAGCCTCTCCCAGCTCTCACTGGCAGGCCTTCGCTTCAGTGAAGAGTGATCTCACTACCTCCCAGAAGGAGCGCACGCAAATCACACCTGGGTGGTGGGGGCCGACTCCTTTGTCCCCCCTCTCTCTGCTGTGGTGTGCAGGAGCGCATCTCCTCCTCAAAGCCTGGCCCCCTGGGCCCTCTCCATCAGCCCAGGCCTCTCCTCACTCACCGCAGCAAGGTTCACTGAACTGTGCAATTCCACATACACAGTAAAGAGAGCTCAGGGGAAGCCTGTTGGGATCTAAATGTCTGATGATTAAAAGAAGAGTTAAGTACAGTCTAGCACATACATCCCCCTATCATGCAGCCATCATAAATGACGGCCCATCTTTCATGCATTTTTAGACATGTTTTTTCCCTATGAACTTGGTCAGCTGAAATGTTCCACATTTCAGTGGAAGCAAGTCCACTGTAGGTACTGTCCATGTTGAGTTTAATTGACATTTTAAATGTTTTTCAGAAAGATTAGGCAATGATTCAGTATTGTGAACCGAATTCACTATGTTTGTAGGACTGGAAACATATGGAAATGGCCATCTGATACATGGTAAATTTATTGTCCAAATAAGTTAAAAGAGCCTTTTAAGATAGATATGAAATAAGTTCTGAGAGAGAAGAAAGCTTTGGATCATTGTTTAGCTGACTATGTTTTTCCCTTTCTGAGTGGAACATCAAATAACAGCACAATCTTAGCATTGACTGAAGCTTATATTCATAAAATACCTTATGTTAAGCCTTTGGAGTGCTGCAAAAATGTCAAAAAATACTTTTAAATTGCACAGATAGTATGATTATGATCATAACTTGGAAAGTGCACAACAACAACGACAGAACAGAGTATAGAAAAGAAAGACTGGAAAGAAATAAACCCAAAAGTTAATGGAGCTTGTATTTGGGAGGTGGACTAAAGATGGAATCCTCTTAAGCTGGTGGAGAGAAGGAAATGCATTAATAATTTTCGGTCCATCACTCTTGAATTCAATTACCAAGCAGTTTGGATGACTTTTCCTTCCCAACCTAGGAGAGTATTTAGAATCTCCGGAGTGCTGCGGAATACAAATGCTGGAAGACTTATCCCAGGAGAAGAGCGCTGAGCTCCACGCTCTCTCCTAATCCACAGAAAAGGGTAACCCTAGAGGGGACAGCTGGAGGCCTTGGCAAGAGCAGTGCTCAGAGAAAGGAAGGAAATGGAGACGGAGCACAAAGAATTCACTGGAAAGCTCATGTACTTTGACTGCAAAGGCAGCAATCCCTGGAAGAGAGATGGAAACAAGAAGCATACACCTGAAACTAACACAATATTGCAAATCAACTATACTTCAATTAACAAAAAGAAAAACCAAGAAGCAGACAAATCTAATGGAGTAAATCAGAGGGGGCAGGGGGCACAAGGACAGCATGAAGAGGAAGGACAGAGTGAAGGTGAAGGCAAGAAGGTCAGAAGAAGAACATTAAAATAAGTGAAGGTGATGCTTTACATCTGCGACCAAATCTACCGGCCCCATCTGTTTCTTTCCAAAAGAAAAAGACAAAAGATCTCACCAAAGTCTGGAAGAGGCTGAGATAGCAGGCTTTGGAACCATATTCTTGAGCTCCAAGCCTCTGCTTCAGTTTACATGTAAAATGAGGACAGTAATGGTCCTCACTTTACGTGGTTGGTGTGAGGATTTCAAACTTATTACATCTAAAGAGCCATGAATGGAACAGAGCAAGTGCTCAGTGCACGTTACCCACTGATATCAGGATCATCACAGCACCACCACTATCATCATCATAATCATCACCATCATGATCATCGCCATCGCCATAATCACCACCACCATCATCACCATAATTACCATCACCATCATAATTACCATCATGACCATCATAACCATCATCATCGGCATCATGATCACTGCCATCGTCATGATCACCACCACCATCATCATAATCATCATCACCACCATCATCACCATAACCACTACCATCACCATCATACTTATCCTCATCACCATCATGATCATCATCACTACCATCATCACCACCACCATCACCATTACCACCATCATCACCATTACCACTACGATCAACATCATAATTAACATCATCACCATCGTGACCATCATCATAATCACCACCACCATCACCATCACCACCATCATCACCATTACCACCACCATCATCACCATTACCACTACCATCACCATCATATTATCATCACCATCATGACCATCACTAGTACCACCAGCATCATCATCATCACCATCAAAATCACCATCATCACCGTTATTTTTATTTAAAAGATAATATTTATGTCTTTGCAAAAGACTACATAGCTAACGGGGAAAACGATCAAAACATTTTACATAGGTACACACAAAAGCACCAGGTTACAACTCATTGCTGCTCAGAGGGTTAGGCCATCTATACCTTGGGAACACCAGGTCATGCGCTAAAAGCACTTCTTAGTATGGACATGGTCTCCTTCCTGGAGATCAGGGTGCAGTGGAGGTGGGAGGGTGGGGAAAGGCTAATGGAACACCACTGGTAGAGAGCAAGGTGGGGTGTGAATTTCTGAGATCTAAAACACAGCTTCCCTTTCCTGTCCTCCCAAGTTTTTCAAAGCGAGATGCAGAATTTCCAAAATAGCTGTGTTTATAGCCAAGTGCTCAGTTACTGGCAAACACTAAAGAAGTCTCAGACATGTGGGCTATGGAACAAGCCAAGGGTCCCAACACGCCCGATAAACACCTCAGTTGTGGTGAGTGTGTCATCGTTTCCCTGTCTTGATTTACTTTTCAGAAATGATAGCGTTTGTTTGTTTGGCTTTAGAACGCTATCTGGTAACTTGGGAAGTTCTGTTTTCAAGAAGGCTGCTGCTACAAAGACTCCGCCAGAAGGAGAAGTGGCAGAGGGGTGTGGGCAGTTATTTTCCCTGTCCAGTCCCCAGCCTGGCCCTGACGTCATGCTCAGTCATCTACGTACTTCTGCTCTCTGAGGCCACGTTCCCTGAGGCTGCCCGCAACATCTTTTAAAAGATGTCACTGGGTCCTGCCACACCCCTGCTTCAAACTCTTCAGCGGCTCCCTTTATTCTTTAGAATAAAATCCTCGATGGTATCCACGGCTCTCTCCCATCCCATACTCCCTCAGCCACCTCTGCAAGCTCTTTCCTGCCCCAGGGCCTTTGCACTTCTCTTCACCTTGCCTGGGATGTTCCCTCTCACTCAGCCCTTCCAATTGAAGACTCTTTTTCATTCCCTGGCTTTCAGCTCAAATGTCACCTCCTTAAAGAGCTCTGACCTGACGTTCCTTCTCCCCTCCATTTGCTACCACAAGGCCAAGTTTAATTCCATTACTACACTCATCACAGTCTCTACTTGTCTTGCATATTTACTTGTTTACTTGCGATTGTCTTCTTCCGCCTCTGTAAGCCCCCTGTTTTTGACTTGTTTGCTATATTGTCCCAGCTATATTGTCTGCATAACATCCAAAGAATGACAGCTTAATGAATCAATCAGCAGATGAATAAACCAATAGGTTCGTGAATGAATGTGTCCTTAAGCCTCTTGAGCTGGGGAAGACAGGTCCTCTTTGGATCCCCCCCTCCCCCCAACGCCCGTCACCCCACCCTCCCACCCCCATCCTGGACCCCAGCCTCCAGAGATGATAAGAGAAGAAAGTTTTGGGTGTCTTGTCTTGGGAGGGGAAGAGAGACCCAATAGACTTCACCAGCTAGAAGGGCTGGAGAGCAGGAGACCCGGGTGAGAAGAACCCAGGCTATAGGACCCCAGGAGACTGACAGGGACTTGACCTTCCAGGAACATTGGCCACATCATTAGTTCAACAACTGAAAAACAGCATGTATTGAGCTCCTACTGGGTAGCGCCACTAGCTGTCCCATAAAGACTTACAGTGAGGGCATGTAATTAGACTTGCAAAGATTTAGCCCAGTGGCTTCTTATTACTGCTCTGTGGCTGCAATCCAGAGTCTCTGTTTTAAGCAGGAAGGGTGGAGCTGGAAGAAATAACTTTCTATACCCACCCAGTTCCAAAGGTCCTTCTCCTTCCCCTCCCCTCCCAAGGGGCCAGAGATGGAACAAAATGAGAAGCTCAGCGTAGATCCCACCTCTGCCACCAAGTGGCTGCGTCAGACAAGGATACCCTTACACCCTGGCTAGGAGGACAAGCCCTTGAATCAGGCTGAGTGTGTGCGATGCGCCACTCCCATCATTTACTAGCTGTGTGAACCAGGGCTACCAGCTCCAGTTCTCAGAGCTTTGGTGTCCTCATCCTTAAAATGGAGATAATAATACACTCTATTCACAGACTTGCCAGAATTAAATGGTCTGGACAGGGCTTTGTACGGAGCAAAGAACTCATGTCAGCCATCCTCAGCGGTGCCAGCAGTACCCTTTTCTGGGCTTTGATATTTCATTAAAAAAAAATGAAGTGGGTTGGAGCCACATGGGTGTTGCCCAGTGATGGGATATATGTAGACGAGATCATTTTAGTGGATACTGTGATCTCTATGAATCCCATCCAGGTACAATATCCCACAAGTATTTAGATTGAGCTCACTAGTTTAATCCAGACCTGTCAGACCTCCAAAAACGCTAGAGATCTGAAGGCGGATTTGAAATGAATCAAACAAGTTGACTGCCGGGGGGGGGGGGGGGGGGGGCGGGGACATCACATCCGTGTCAAGTGCCACCTTGTAGGGAACTGCATGCTGCTGGGTAAATGTGGGCGTTTCTTGGAAGAGGTGACCTGGAATTAAGAAGAGATGCCAGGGGGTTACGAGCCAGGGGATACGATTTCCCTTGAATGAACGGGGCAGAGCTGGCTCAGGGCTAGGAAAGGCAACGCACTGGGTCACACAGGTTCTCAAGAGAGGTCTTCCTTAAAACCAACCTGCAAACCTTCGATGGTGAGCGATGTTCTCACTTTACACATTCAGAAAACACAGCAGAGAAGTTGTTAAATAAAATGACTCTGAGACCACACCTTGAATTTCATACCTTGAATTTCTATTGCGTTGGTCTTCTGAGAAGCTTGGAACACTCACCCCCAATTGTGAAATGACTTGGCCCCGACCTCACAGTCATACTGAGACCAGGATCAGAGCATGAACATGTGACGCCCTCGTCAACAAAAGATGCATCAGTCATCCTGAGGTCTGAAGCTATGTAGATGCCGGTGTATTTATTAGCTTGTGGGCTCGCTGTCACCTCATTCCTTGCCGTGTGGTAAGCCAGTGACGTGAAATCGGAATGTGGACGATGGGGGTGTATCAGCGGCCACCAATCATCAGAATGTTGAAAGGAATCCAACCAAGGAGACAGAGGGGACAGAGGCTAAATCCAGAAACAGGCGGCCTGGTGTGGCCTGGGGGTCAGGCAAACCTTGATTTGCTATAACCTAAGCTGTGTGACTTGGTGGGGAGAGTCCCCAGTTGGAATCTCAGACTTCCCATCTGTGCAATAGCAATGGTCAATGGTCAAATGTGACGGCATCTATAGAAAGTGTCTGTCCTTACATCTGGCCCCTAAAAGGTGCTTGGTACGAATGAGGAATCTTTCCCCACTGGGGGTCCTTAGGGAGAGGCCAGGGGGCTGTGCTAGAGTCTTCGGTGATGTCGTCCTTGACGGTGCTGGCAAAATGAGATACTACTTTGTCCTACTTCCTCAGCGCCTTGTTCACGTGTCCATGGTAACACTCATCACACCCTGACTGTCCAGGTAAATGACTGGCTCCCAGTATGACCAGGAGCCCCTTACGGGCGGCACAGTGTCTTTTTATGTCTGTATATCCAGGGCCTCAAAGGGGCTGTCCAATGTGACGGCCGCTAGCCCTGTGTGGCTATTTAAGTTCTATTTAAATTAAAATAAATTAAAAAGTCAGTCCCTCAGTCATACGTGCCACCTTTCAAGTGTAGCTGCAGGTGGCTACAAAGACACAGAACATTTCCCTCACTGTGGAATGTCCTGTGGGACAGTGAAAACACGGGAAGGCCGAGGGCAGAGGGTGGGAAGCTGGGGCGTGAGGGGCCAGCCCTGGGGTCAAAACCTGGAAACAACATCCTCACACAATACTCACTGAGACTTTCCTAACCTTATCTTCAGTTGCAACTTTCCTTATTTTCTTCGGGTTTACCTTGAAAGTCCAGGTAAAATTTGAAAACACTCCTGCTGTGTAAAAGTGGGATTTGCTGCGATATGTATCCACGCTGACTCCGGATCTCTTTCCATCCGTGAAGCAGACACTCCTTTCACAGCATGCACTACTGCTGCCAGGTGGGCCATATGATCAAACATCCCAAGCACTGGGTTGGCCAAAAAGTTCATTCTCATTTTTCATAAGATGTTATGGAAAAACCCAAATGAACTTTTGCCCCAACCCAATACTACTTGTTGGGCATGGGTTGGGTATCATCATATTTAATTTTCATAGTAGGTACTGGGGCTCCCATGTTACAGATGAGAAAACTGAGGAACAGGAGGTGTGAACTGCCACGGGTCACAGAGCGAGCAAGTGTCAGAGCCAGGACTCAACCCAGGGAGGCCTGCAGGGATGGTGCCGAGGCTGCTGGGTCATTTCTTTGAAGTCACCAAACCAAGCTCTGCCTCCCCCCCAGCCCCGCGCTTCCACATCACGTCAGATTGGAAGGTGGGTTCAAGCTCTCTGCATTAGCCATGACGTTCTCCTATAGGCCCAAGACCATGTGTAGCACACAGCTGGGTCCTCCAGGGAAAAGTAAATGAGGAAACAAATGAGCGTCATCGAAGAATCCAACGATGAGAGTAGAGATGGCTACCCACTGACCCTGACTCAGAAGGACTCAGACTCCTGAAGAGGGTCATGGTATCATCTACCAACGCCCAACGAGACCAGGACAAAACCGAGGTGCACGTCCACGTACAGTTCCGTAGAAACCACTGGACCAAATGCCAATGCTCCACGGACTGAAGGAAGCAAGAGGTGGAGAGGAGGAGAAAAAACAGAACGGCTGCAGTAATGATGCTAATGATTATTATAATAACACCCTCATCAAATGTAAATTGGTGTAGCCACTATGGAAAACAGTAGGGATGTTCATCATAAAACTAAAAATAGAGTTGCCGTATGATCCAGCAATCCCACTCCTGGGCATATACCCAGATAAAACTATAATTTGAAAAGATACAGGCACCCCTATGTTCACAGCAGCACTGTTCACAATAGCCAAGACATGGAAACAACCTAAATGTCCATCGACAGATGAATGGATAAAGAAGATGTGGTACGTATATACAACGGAATACTACTCAGCCATAAGAACGAACGAAATAATGCCATTTGCCGCAATATGGATGCAACTAGAGATGATCATACTAAGTGAAGGAAGTCAGAAAGACAAAGACAAATATCATATGATATCACCTGTATGTGGAATCTAAAATATGACACAAATGAACATATCCATGAAACAGAAACAGACTCACAGACACAGAGAACAGACTTGTGGCTGCCAGGGGAGGGGAGGGAAGGAATGGGACTTTGGGTGAGCAGACGCAAACTATTACATACAGGATGGATAAACAACAAGGTCCTACTGTATGGCACAGGGAACTATATTCAATATCCTGTGATAAACCAAAATGGAAAAGTATGTGAAAAAGAATATGTATAACTGAGTCATCTCGCTGTACGGCAGACATTAACAACACTGTAAATCAACTCTACTTGAATAAAATAAAATAAAAGAATTCTTCTAAATACCCTCATCAAATGGGCACCTATTCCCCATGTGAAGCGCTGATGGTATCACACAGCTACAGCCCATGTCCGACCCCCAAGGAGGAACCTTCCATCCTCACAGGATCGTGTGCTGAAGGCGCTCCCCCATCGGTGCTGACGGCACTGATCTCTCCAGGCTCCTCCCCCTGACTCTACAGCACGTGATCCCCAGCATCCTATCTAGCTGTGGGGTGGGGGTGGGAGGCTGTAAGCCACACCCTCCAAGGCTGCAGAAGGCGCGAGCTGTCTCCGAGAACCTGTGTACGTCCTTGGCCTTCCCCGTGGGTGCCGGGGTGACTTCTCTGTTTCAACAAGAGATGAGGAATGAGTCTGGGTATTTCAATTCGTGGAGTAGGCAAGCCGCCAAAGAACATCACTTTGGGGCGAAAGTCAGGCCCGGGTTTACTCATCAAAAAGCTGCCAGAGAACTCCATGGCGGGGGGTGGGGGTGGGGGGGCGACACACTGAGACTCTCAAAGGCTCTGCTGTGAACAGTCAAAACACTCCTAGGCTGCAAACCCACGAGATACTTTTGTTTCGTGATATTACTGGAGAGGGCGTTATATAGTTCTGATACCCTGCAGTTCACTGAACAGGCAGGGGAGAGGCAAGGCTGGGGATCCAAGAGGAGTAGAGGTATTCTGAAAACCAGACACTTTCAGAAACAGGACTGCGTCTGATGGGGTGATCGTGTCGCTCCTCCCCTCCGAAGCCTGAGATGGCTCCCACTGTCGCAGGCGAGAGCTATGATGCCATCTCTGTCTTCCCAGCTTATCCATCTTTCCAGCCCCACCTGGAGCTCCTCTCCCAGCAGGACCCTGATACCCTAGCCCTGAGGGACAACCTGCTGTCCCCTGGATGCGTCACATGTACTCAGGGCTGGTTCAAGCCTCTGCCTAGAAAGCCCTTTCCCTCCCTCCTCTGATTGGAAGAAAAATCCATCTATCTTCCCGGAGTACGCGAAGCCTTCCCCAAACTCCCCATCAGTGCTCAAGGCATTGATCTCTCCATGCTCTGCTCCCTGACTCTACAGCACGTGACCCCCAGCATCCTGTTTAGTTGTACATGAGTCTGTCTCTCTCTCAAGACCACGAGTGCTTACAGGCAAGGGTAACATTCAATTTCTCTTTGTACTCGGCAGTAAATGTTTGCTGACCGAGGGAATAGATTTCTTGGATGTCCATGTGATAGGAAGCACAGTGTCTTGGGGGTACCATACAGTCCAGAACAATGCACATTCTAGGAACTGCCTTTTTCTATGGCATGTGCACACATGTGTGCACACACACATATACACAATACACACACACACACACACACAATGAATGGTCTTTCAAAGAACTGGCTCAAGAAGTTACAGAAGACATGGCAACATGGATTCCATCACCTATTGTAACTCAAAACTCATTTTGAATTAAAGTCTCCAGCGCTTCTTTTCAGAAGACCCGGGATGGCTTCTTTCAAGGGACAGAAAAAAACAAAGGGGGACGTGTGTGCAGACACCGACACATCCATGCACAGTTTTCAGCATTTTGAAAGGATCTCATTTCAACCACACACTTTCAGAATCACATTTTCAAATTTCACGAAAGGCCTGGGTAAAATGTGTTCAGTTCAAATTCTGGCTCTTCCACCGTAGCGCGTGAAGGATGCCAGCAAAGGTTGAATACAATAATTCTTGTGCAGCCCAGCTCCCTGTTCCTAATTCAGATGCAAACTACGGGCTCATCCCAATTAGCTCAAACTTGTTTTTGCTTTTCTTTGTCGCCGGCTGCCCACCTTCCTGGGACTCCTCGTTTTGGGTTATTTGTTCAGACTTCAGCTCCAGACACACCACTGTGATTTCCTTTCTAATAAACACAATCCAGTGAGTAGTGGGAAACAATGAAAGGCACCTGCACTCTATTATAACTCCGCGTTCCACCCACGAGCGCCGGGCTATGAATAAGTGAGAACCACCACCCGTCTAAAAATAGTAACAGCGTTTTCCCATCAACACAGCACCATACAACTTCAGCTACCATGAAGGACAAAGTAGCCCGGCGCCCCACTGTCTTAAACAGCATAGGGGTGCCACTGGGAAAGCCCACTGTTGGCTGTCTGCGGCCACTGACTTCGTTGTCCTGGGCAGGGCTGTGGGAGAGTTCATTCCACACTAGCAAACAGCTGGACATTCCAGAAATCTTTGGGATGGGCAGTGCTCATTAATGACAGACGAGCAGCTGGAGAGGGGTGAGCTGTGGCGTCACAAATGTACATCCAGGTTCCATCTTATGCATATATCGAATATCCACTGAGCACCTAATATATGCAGGGGCCCTGTGCATGGCGCTTGGGGTCAACACTGGCGAACACAGCGGTCAAAGACCCTGTCCTCGTGGAGTTGACGATCTAGCCAGTCCCCAGCTGTGCGACCTTGAGCACGTTACTAATTTCACTGAGCCTCAGTTTCCCACCTGGGAAATGGGCTAAAATCATGTCTAAGTCCCAGCTGGTACAAGCCTGGGACGAGCTGCTAATAGCCATGGCGATCACAATGACCACCTTCCTCTTTTTTTTCTCTCTTTTTTTTTGGTAAAATCTCCTCCAAAGTATTTATTACCTACAAACAGAAAGCTAGTAACTTTACAGAGAAGGACTCCTCAGACATCTCATTGACAGAGCGATCAAGAGTAACATCACCAATGAGGAGACCCAGGTACACTATTAATCCCTTGAAAAGACGCATAATTTCCATAATACCTTTTTTGGTAGGTTTTGAAATTGTGGTGAGATATATATATACACACACACACACACACACACACACACACGTATATACATATATATACATATATATATATAAAATAAAATTTGGCATTTCAACCATTTTAAAGCGTTCAGTTCAGTGGCATTGAGATACGTTTGCAATGCTGTGCAACCATCGCCATTATTTCCAAAACTCCTTCATCACCCCACGGAGAATGGTAACCACTTTTGAACACATACTTATGTTGGACACTGAGGTTCTTCAAACAGAGGTTTTGGCGGCAAGGACATTCATTCAGTCACTCAAGTTCAAGATCTCACTAACTTCGTGGATTCCTTCCTCTCTCTCCAACCCACTTCAAAAAGCCACCCTCCAATCACAGCCAGCCTCTGACCCCGTCTCACCACTGCCATTGCCCCCTCTCGCCCAGGCCACCGCCACGTGCCTCTGGAGTCCCTGCCTCAGTCCTCGTTGCCCACACCCCTCAGCACCCACTCTCAGCACAGCACCCACAGCGATCCTTCTGAGGTGTGAGTCAGTTCACAGCACATCTCTGCTCGGGGCTCTGCAGCAGGAAGCCCATCTCTCTGAGCCCGGGTGCTCTGGCCGAACGCTAATGCCCAGGCCCCCCCTCAGACCCTTCCCCAGCTCCGCCGTGCGACAGCTGCCTTCCTTGCTGCTCTTCAAACACGCCACACCAGCTCTGACCTCAGGGCCTTTGCACCTGCGGTCCCCTCCATCTGGAACGCTCTGCCACCAGCCTATCATCTCTTCAGGTCTCTGCTCAAACGTCACCTACCCGCAACATTCTCTATAAAACATCACACCTAACATTCCTTATCACCACCACTCTACTTATTTTCCAAGTGCAATTATTAGCATCTGCTCCAGCCTTCGAGAGATGAGCTCTCAGCACCAAACCCACCTACCACTGCCCTGCTTGAGACCAAGGAGGTTCCCCCCACCATGGGGCACCACGTTAGGCATCTCCAGTAGAGGGCGCTGGCGGGGGGCCACTGGAGGAGTCCGGTCTGGTCTCTGAGAAGGCACCTCCCCTATGGGCAGTTTCTTCCCACCACCCACCCCCGCCACCCCCAGGGAGAGTTCCCAGCACATCATCCCCACTGGCCGATTTCCAGTGGTACCACCCACAGGCAGCCTCCCTGGCACCACGGAGAAAGGCTTCTCAGCAAGCCCCACGCTCATGCAGCCCCACCGAAAACTTCTGGGCGATCCCATGGACCATGGCCGGCTGAGCCCAGTCCTGGGGAGTGGGGTCCCTCTTCCTGATCTGTTTCTCCCTGGGGTCTGCTGCCTCAGCCCCGGGGCAGTGGCTGCTCCCAAGTCTGTATTCTCTCAGTGGCGCCAACAAGTCCTTCCTGCAGTTCATACATCTTTATATGGAACTTCCCCTGTTAAAATCCCTGTGTGGTTTGTCTCCTGATTGAATCCTGACTTACAGTATCAGAATGCAGGCAGGTCTGCGTCTTCACGTCATCGGCTGTTTTTACAACTTTACTGAAGACTTTGTTTATCTTTACTTCTTTGTTCACTACCATGTGTCTGACATGTCGACAAACCTTGGTACGGAGGTGGGTAAGAAGGAAGAAGTGAAGAGAGAAGGAGAAAAGGAAGGAGGACGGATGATGAGATAGTGACCCCCAATTCCACGCGGCATCGTGGTCTGTAACAGCACCAGGGATGCAGTAAGCACTCCAGGAAGAGTCACCCACTCATCTCCTGGAAGCCCTTCCATGACTTCCATTTAACCACTCCATCCTTCCACCAACTATGTGCAATATTGAAAAATCTCACTATTAAATGTCAGAGCCTAAAGTCTGTGCCTGGCCCTGCGACACTCGAAGGAAAACAACAACAACCACGTAGGCAGAGGCAGAGAGAGGAAAGAAAGCATCTTTGGACCAAATCTGGAACTTCTGGGGCTTGTTTTCATTCTGATGATCAAAGCAGGATGGAAACCACGTACCACTCCCACACCACTGGTACCACTACGGTTTCCTGCCTGTGGACAGTGGCGGCGGGTCATGGTCTCCTTTCTCTCTGACTGGAAAGCCTGTCTAGGTCAGCACCTAATATTTCTGGTGTCAATATTCATTTTCCCATTCTACACAAAGACCTACCAGTAGGCTGTGAAATGAGCATTTCACAAAAGCATAAAATGTCCCTGATCATTAAAATGCTCAGCAATTAGAGTGATGAACTACACTCCAATCTACTGAGTTAATTTCATAACCTCAGAATATTTTAAAGAAAAACTATTTGGAGATTAGAAAGCTCTAAAGGATTTTTTTTTTTCTTTTTGACTCATCGATCATTTTTCAGTTTGATTACAATTTCATTCTCCTCCAACTGTCTCTCTCCTATAGCCCAGTGGCTTCAGAATCATACTGGCCACACTTGTCTGCTTACAAAATAAACCAAGAAGAAAGCCACAAAATCCCAAAGCCAAGAATTACGATTACCTGGTAAAACCCATAATAAGAATATAATACAGCTAATAAAAGAGCACAAGGGTATTTAATACCAACCCCCTGACGTAAATAACAACTATTTCAATTACTGTTTCCTTTTTACCTCCAAATCTAAACAGTACTAGAAGAGACTAGCACAGTAGAAACTCATGGCGCTGGACTGTAGCAAAAATAAAAAGGCATCTGAGTGTCAGAATGGGCGTCACTTTCTCCAAAGGACATACACAAATGGCCAATAAGCACATGAAAAGATGCTCAACATCATCATTAGAAATTGAAATCACAACGAGATATCACTTCACATCTACTAGGATGGCCATTTAAAAACAAAACAGAGACTTCCCTGACGGTCCAGTGCGTAGGGTAAGAATCCGGGCTCCCAATGAAGGGGGCCAGGTTCGATCCCTGGTCGGGGAACTAGATCCCACGTGCATGCCACAATTAAGAGTCCGCATGCTGCAGCTAAGAAGTCCACATGCCACAACTAAGAAGCCCGACGCCACAACTAAAGATCCCGCGTGCCGCAACTAAGACCCTGCGCAGCCTAAATTAAATTAATAAATGAGTAAATGTAAAAAAAAAAAAAAAAAACCCAGAAAATAACAAGGGTTGCTGAGGACGATGGAGAATAAACTGCTGGTGGGAATGTATATATAAGAGTACAGCTGCTATGGAAAACGGTTGGGCAGTTTCTCAAAAGCTTACACATATAAGCACCATTTGACCCAGCAATTTCACCCCTAGATATATATCCAGAAGAACTGAAATCAGAGACTCATACAGATATTTGTACACTAATGTTAATAGGAGCATTATTCAGTTAAAAGCCAAAAGGTGGAAGCCATCCAAGTATCCACCAACAGGCGAACGGATGAACAAAATGTGGTATATATACACAATGTAATAGTATTCAGCCATAAATAGGAATGACATTTTGATACATGCTACAATATGTACAGGACTTGAAAATGTTATGTTTAGTGAAATGAAACACAGAAGGACATCTACTGTATGATTCCACTTACATGAGATACCTAGAAAAGGCAAATTCATAGACGCAGAAAGTACAACAGAGGTTACCAGGGGCTGCAGAGAATGGGGAGGGGGGACTTATTGTTTCATGGGTACAGTGTTTATATTTGGGATGATGAAAAAGCTTGAGGTATAGTGAGCGGTTATACGAAACTGCGAATGTAGTTAATGCCACTGATTTCTATATTTACAAATGGTTAATAAATACTATATCAGGTACATTTTACCACAATTAAAATAATGGATGCCACACACGAGCACTAAAATCCATGTACTGTCTCATAGGAGATATTGCCAGGCCCTTGTTGTGGGCCTGTTAACTCTTACTTTACAAACAATGCTATGCTAACAAACTCGATTAATTGGATTCCTCTTCTTAGAGGCTGGAGACAGCTCACCCATGAGGCCTCTGCACGTTTTAATAAGGATGGCAAACACCTGAGCGGGATGAAGAGCAGCAGGGTGATTCAAGTTTCCTTGATGGAATCCTTTCTAGAACATCCTGGGAAATGGCCGAGGACAAGGCATGTGGTCTGTCTAATCTACTGCACCTGGCATGTGGAGTCGGCCCCAGACAGGATCCATCCCAGAAACTGTCAGGAGACCATCTATGCGGGCACATGCAACCTCTCGGCCACATGTGTTATCCACAGTGGATGGGCTTGGAATGATGAGTCCTGGAGAGGTGAAAGGTCTGACCACCACCAACCAGATCCTCACTGGTGACCAGCAAAGACAGCTCCGTGCAGGACAGGAATAAACCAGAGCAGAAAGACCAGCGGGACAAATGGGAGAGGCACATCAGACAGGAGGCAGGTAGGATAAGCCTGCAGGCTGGTACAGGTGAAGCCACAGCCCCACGCGCCGTCCCTCTGGCAGCTTGTGGGCGCACGGCAGAGGCATTCAGGGGGCTGTGAGGGGCCAGGCACGGTCTAGTGCAGCACCGTTCACAGTGCAGTCTCCGGGGGCTGGTAGCCGAGCATCACCCAGAAGCCTGCTAGAAATGCAAACTCATGGGCCTCTTCTGAATCAGGTTCTCTGGGGGCACGGCCCAGGAATCAGCGTTTTAATAACTCTCCAGGTGCTTCTGATGCCTGCCTATGGTGTTCTTAGGGTTGCGCTCTTGAGGAAACCCTAGCCCTCCTTCTAAGGGTTTCCTAAATGCCTCTGAGATGCTCCCTCCAAATGGTCCTCCCAGTCTAGTGCGGGCAGCAAGGCTCCTGGACCTCTGACCGCAGAGGGCTCGCCTTCCAGCCCACCTCTCTGGAACTGCTCAGGACAACTCGTGCCTATCCTCTGCTAAGCTTTTCCATGCAGACTTGCATCTCCACAGCTGTGTTCCCCCAGAGAAGGGTTCTTGGCTCTAGTCATACTTTTGTCATACTTCCACATCACCATGACTCCCAGACACCCCTCACTACTTATAACCCAGTAGCACCCAAGTCAGGTAAATTTCTACCTCCAGGAATTCTCCCCGCCATCCCCTATGGCTCCACCATCCCAGGTCAGGGTCAGCACCGTGCAGTGGTTTCTCCTACAGAGATGGTTATCTTTGTCTCTGGTTTCTCTCTGCGTTAGTCCCTCTTTGGTGTAAATGCCAGAGTGAAAACTAACGTTCTCCTTTGCTGTGATCCAACTCTACTTAGAACCTTCAGTGTTTCTAGATCTCTAAGCAGATAGCCATGTCCTGAAGGCACAACCTAGATACTTAAACATTGGCATTTGTGAAAGTGAATTCTTTAAGAACTCTGCTATCCCCAAAGTCCGCCCAATACATCTTTACTGTGAACAACAATGGCAAGAGATCAGATCTCTGTACAATGTTTACCATGTTTCTGACCATTTTGCAGATGGGGAAAGTGAGGCTTAAACAGACTCGAGCAACTTGTCCGAGGTCATCACAGGTAATGTGGGGGAGCCAGGAATCAAAACAGGCAGCATGGCTTTTGAACCCACCCTGTTATTCACCACTCCACTCTGCATGCCTGATTAAGTAAACGGAAGAACAATGGAAGGTATGTCAGGGCAAGAGGCAGAAAGGAGAGGATGCAATTTCTGTAAGTAGGTAACTGGTTTGGATAGAAACAGCTATGATCCCCCAAACCCACTCCCACAAGAGGCATCTCCCCAGAACAATGAATTCCCCTCCAACAAGAGGATAAGAATGCCTGCCGAGAAATGGGGCTGGAGGAGTAGGCATCTTGGGTCAGGCTCCACTAAGAATCGGGACTTGCCGAGTTCGGATACGCTGAATGAAAGGGAATGCCGGCTGGGGTAGAAGGCAGCCCCGCTCCCACCGAAACAACGCTTTCTAGCAGGAACATGGAGCTATTTAACGACACCCGGCCACATTTCGAAACAGGCGAGGGCCGGAAGACTGAAAGCAATGTGGCGCCCCATAAACTGCTGAGAGCAGGAGAAACACGGTGACTTTTCAGCAAAGATGGTGAACTGATTTTTATCCTGGAGCACCAGCTGATCCTACTCAGATGGCCACTTCTGGATCCCTCGGAGCAAATACTGCACGTGTCCTGTACAGCAGGTGCCACTCCAAGCGTGATCTGGGCAGATACCCAAACATACATCCCAGCCCACAACGGATAGAAGGCAGAGGGAGAGAAGGGCTTCTCTGACTCAACAGTGGTAAAGGAAACAGACACGAGTCTTGGGGTGCTGGGGTCTGCGCAATCCCGTACAAACGGACCACTCTGCAGGACAATTAGCGAGGGGAGAGACAGCTTCACTGCGTTAACAAATATGATTTCGATATATCTTAACTAAATATTAGAGACATTTGTCAAAATCAGATGGGTTTAGAGAATAACCAAAAGAACTGGGACAAAAGGCATGAGTACCAAACAACAACTCTGTTGAATAAATACTGTAATAGGCACCTACTGTGTGCAGGGCGCTGTGCCAGGTGCTGGGAATACAGGGGTGACTATGACAGGCTTTGCTTCAAAGGCAGCAATCGAGCAGTGAAAAATAACTTGGGAGTCAGAGAAACTGGGGTTGAGAGATTCGGAACAGAGACTTCTTGTATTCTATGTAAAAAAGTCGAGTTCCTGTCTGTCTCGCCCAACTAGACGGTGGCTGCCTCTTTGTGCTACGAACTGCTTGAGGTCAGAAGCTGTCCCTAGGCCACTGCCTGGTACATAGCAGATATTCAGTGAGTGCTGGTTGGGCTGAAAACAAATGAGTAAATGCTACAATAAATATGTGAAGGTCAAAGAAGAAATCACACGGGAAATATTTCGAATGACTGAGACTGAAAATACAATGTATCAGCATTGGTGGGACGCAGCTAAAGAGGCACTTAGAGGGAAATGTGTAAACATATGGCTGATGTCAGATGACCAGCGGTTTTCTGGCCCTTGACCATGAGGCCTCCAAGTGTAGGAACTGTTTTTGTAAATTTAACTTCATATCCTCAGAGCCTAGAACAGTGCTTGGCACAGAGTAGGTACTTGGGAAATACCCCTTTATGGAATGCAAATGTTCCAGTGTGTTTCGCAGTTGTCACACTCAGTTGTGCTTCTGCATTTGGAGAGCTATTGTTCATCTGTTGTATAAACCCTTCCAGGCCTTTTGTTGTTGTTTGTTGTGTACTCAGCCTTCAATAACAACTGACATGTTAAGCTGAGTCTCAGCCACTGTGTTGGGTCCCTCCCCAGTGTTGATAGCATCTCATTTGATCTGTACAACAAGGGGATACTATTATGATTCCCCTAAAACCATACTAGTACTTGCTTGTTGTGCAGATATAGAAACTGATACAGAAACTAAGGCACAGAGAGGTTAAGTAACTTGTCCCACATCACACAGCTGGGAAGTAGCAGAACCAGGACTTGAAACCAGACAGTGTGAATCCAGAGCTGCTGTTCTCAACCAGTCAATGATGGCCTCCCACTCAGGTTAGGAATAAGCATCAACAGATAGTCCTCCTGGTAAATCGCCCCTCCTCTGTGTTCTCTGAACACCCTGTGACTACTGTTATTACTGCACTGCCGCTCCCACAGGGTTGGTGGTCTGCTGCCCTGGGCTCTGTGTTTCTCGTGGCACGGGCTGGGTCTTATTGTCTGTCTTTGCAGCCCCCCCCAGAGGCTCAGTGCACAGGCGATGCTCAATTACCGTCTACTCAACTCAGCTGGAGGTGGCGGTGGAGGGGGAACAGCTCTTCTCAAACTGCAGTGTGCATGCACATCACCCAGAGATCTTGTGAAAATGCAGATTCTGACTCAGCAGGTCTGGGCCTGGCGTGAGGTTCTGCATCTCCAACAACGACTACTGCAGTGCTGACGGTGGTGGTCTACAGACCAGGATTGGAGGAGCGGGGGCGGGGAGCGGGGGGGAGATGAAAGGGTAGAGTCCAGCGACAAAGCTGCCTTTGGCTCTTACCGGAAGAAGTTCCTGACTCTGCGATTTCAACTCACTGCTTTTGACCTCAGTTTCCTGATCTATCAAGTGGGAACAACTGAACCTACCTTATATTTATCGTGGGGATTAAATCAGATGACTTGAGCGAAAAGGCCAATGCAGATTTGACACCAAACAGGGATGACAGTTCTTCAGTCTGAGAAACTCCCTTGACATTTATTTGTTGATCTGTCTTCCTTGTAGGGTTTCTAGAATCTTTCTTACATTGTATTTTGCCTCCTGTCTCTCCCTCCCCCTCCCCCTCCCTCTCTCTCCCTCTCCCTCCCTCCCCCCCTCCATCTCTCTCTCTCTCTCACACACACACACACACACACACACACAGAGAAATAAAGCAGTAATGGCCTCCTTTTAAGGTAGCCTATCTTGGGCTGGCTTTATTGCATTGTCTCCCTCCCCAATTTGTTGATAATTCTTTCTCCTCATACCAAGGGGGTTAATACCTAAATTCAACAAGGAGTGTGGGATTTTGAAGAGGACCCTGAGATGCCAGCCATCGAGATTTCCAAAGCCCAAGGAGGTGATCAGCACTTTTTCTCAGACTAAACAGGGGTGACCCAGATGTCACAAGAGTGTCAGCTGCTCCAAACAAACCAACCTTGTCTAGACCGGTGACAGTCCTGACGGCAAGAGCTGTGAGCCCACCACAAACCACAGAGAAACTCTGGGGGTAGCTGAAAGAAGAAAGGAAAACAGCAGGCCAACCACAGACTTAGCCAACGCAAATTTCTCCTTGGTGACTAGAGGCGTGTGTGTTGGTCTGGGAGCCGAGCGGGCATCCGACAAGTAAAACTAAACAAAAAAATCCTAAAGAGTTCTCTCTGAAAGCTCATTTGGTCTTTTAAACCTAGGCGGAAATGGGCCAGGAAAATCCAAACAGATTAATAAAGACAAGCAGATGAGACTTCATGAAGGCTGTTCTCTCTGACCTGTTCTGCTAATGGATTAATACAAGCCAAGTCCGGAAAAGATAAGCCTTTTAACCTCTTGGGTAGCGATGTTAGAAACACAGTTGAAAACCTTTTTGGAACAGAAAAGAAAATGTAATAATTGTGATCAGAAGAGAACAAGAAATAATCCCAGGCTCTCGTCAGCCCATCATGCTTCCAGGCGTGCGAGGCACCTCACCTCAAGAAGTCTCACGTCCTACACAGGCCAAGTACATTCCCTGGACCTGGAGTCTGAAGCACAGTGTTGGACCCTGAGGCCAGGATCTTGGCGCTTGGCCACGGACAAGGACACGTATCTGTTCTTGGAGGGGAGATGCAGACACAAAACCCCCAGGCCGCTGGAGGCATCCCCTCCCGCCTGTGAGATTGGGAAGAGTGTGTTAAGCTGAAGAACGCACCCCCAAGGGTGCCCACGTCCTAATCCCCAGAACCTACGAACATGATACGCACGTGGCAAGAGGGACGTCGTACGTGGGACAAACTTGAGAACCTCGAGGTACAGGGATTATCCTGAGCTATTCAGTGTGTCAATGTAAACACAAGGGTCCGTAAGAGGGAGCTAGGAGGGTCGGAGTCAGAGAAGGCGATGTGAAGACAGAAGCAGAGATTGGAGGCATGTGTCCGTGAGCCAAGAAATGCCAGCAGCCTTTAGAACCCGGAAGGTGGAAGGAACGGGTCCTTCCCTCAATCCTCCAAATGGAACCGCTCCTCCCGATGCCTTGACTTCAGCTCTGTCAGACTCACTGCAAACTTGTGACCTCCAGAACTGTGAGATAATCAAGGTCTGTTGTTTTAAACCACTTAAGTCGGTGGTAATTTGTTACGGCAGCAGTAGGAAATTAATAAGGTTCACGTTTCTGCTCTGCCTCTGCAAATGGCTGTGAGCATGTGGCTTAACCTCCCCGAGTTTCCATTTCCTCAGCCACAGAATGTGGACTTGGTGGAGAGTTCACTGTCCAGACTCAGTGAGGACCCAGGTTAGTGCCTCACTCGTCAGCAGGTGCCCTCCACCCACTGCCTGTGGTAGATACAGTTTGTAAGAGGCTTAGAAACCAAATTCTCATTGGCTTGGGGTATCACGAAGGGCTCCATCCTTAATGGCAGCAAAGAAAAAAGGAGCAGAGAGAGATGAGAATGGACGAAGAGAGCCTGCCCATTAGGAACAGAGGAGAACACTGCATCCGGCCTAGCTCTTTAGGGACAGTCAATTCACTCTTAGGAATTCACTTCTCAATGGGCTTGGCACCTTCTTATTTCCCTACCCTGCCCTCCTTCAAAATCCCTTGGCATTACATGAAAAGGTACCTGTTCTAACACTTCTTCATGTTTCTTCCCTTAATCAGCACTAAGCATCACGGATGTTCTCATGGAAGAAAGTACTCAGATCAGCCAGGAATGTTCTGTTGGCAACAATAAACAACTTGTACGGTCTTGAATGGAAAGTGGGAATGCAGTGACTGACACAAATAGAAGCAGCTGTCCTAACTCCTAGCTAGGGAGGCAACAAGAACTGGGGACTCAACACACCTACACGGTGGCCCTGGGTTTCGCTTGCACAAGGAGCTTTTTCTGCCTTTTTTGAAAGAGAAAATGCAGGTCTGGGAAGAAGATTCTTTCCCCAAAACTTGACCACAGAATCTTCAAATAATGAGCGACGCACTTAGGGCAACTTAGACGTATCCTCTTTACACCAAACGCCAGTGTCTTCTATACATCATCACCCTTGACCCTCACGATAACCTGGTGAATGTATACGATCGTCTCCATTTCCCAATGGGCTCAGAGAGGTCCATCAATTGACTCAGAATCACACAGCGAGAAGCGACAGGATCTGAACCAAAGACAGACTTCTCAATCGCCAAGCTAAGCGGATAGTACCCAAGGTGGATGCGACCATGCAGATCTGCAGAGGTGATGCTTGGAATGATGCCAACAAGTCTAAAGACACTGGCATCGCACATGAAGCTCACTTGGGGGAAGCCCGCTTCGGATCTGAGGCAGTGACCGAGCCTACCAAGCTACAGACGAGCAAAGCTGGCTCACGGACCCCACACTAAATCATTTCGATGAGACAGTTACTCCTTCTGTCTTGATCAATCCTTGCGATTGAAAAGAATCTTAGTTTGGTCTGAGTTTATCTTCAATGCCTCTCTGCAAGTTGCTAGTCTCATTTACACAAAGAGAAGACAGGCCTTGGGCTTAGAATCTTCTCTGGTAATAACAGCTACATGGAATTAACAATATTGTTCTATTTTCATGGTATGTAGTTTTATCCTTATCTTTTTCTTTTTTTTTTTTTTGGCAAGTCATACTGATTTTCCCTTTATGATGGTGAGAGAAAATTTCCTTTTAAAACAAAGTTAATGAAACTCTGAATTGATTTAAAGATAAATTTTAGTATTAATTGCATCTTAAGAGTTTGAAACGTTAATTAACTAATAAGAGGGGAACATCGTGAAGGTGGGAGAAGACTGACACAAGTTTGGGAAGGGGCAGCCAGACCGTTCAGCAGAGGGTCGACTACAGCACGGGGCTCTGACGGTCACGAGGTCATTTACGTTTTCCTTCAGGGAATGGGTGATCAGAAGAGAACAAGACAACAGGCTGGCACAGGAGAGGGCATGGAGAAGGCCTCCAGGGCCGCTGCAGGGGCGAATGTCCGCATCCTTATCCACAGGGTGTGTCTATGCCGGGTGCCGCTTACAACAGGCTGGCACAGGAGAGGGCATGGAGAGGGCATGGAGAAGGCCTCCAGGGCCGCTGCAGGGGCGAATGTCCGCATCCTTATCCACAGGGTGTGTCTATGCCGGGTGCCGCTTACCCCTTTGGCTTCAGAGTCACCCTACACACCTCACAATAAGTAATCCAGAGTCAGCAAGGCTACCAAGTGTATTCTGTCTGACACGGCAGAGAAGCGGGTAGTACATTTTAGAAAGACGTACACTAAAATAAATTTAAATATATATATAATACGGCGCTTTGAAAGGATTAACCCAACTATGTGTTAAACAGTTCAACCTTAACGATCTGTAGACTTTAACGGTCTCCACAGGCTCATGCAGCTGGGGCTCTGGACGGTCTTTGCCATATTAACACTTCACACTACAAACCGATCAGGGAAGAGGTCCAGAAGCAAGGTCACACATGCCAAAGCAAACCTCACTCTAAATGGGCGGGTGGGGGGAGACCCAATATTTAACTCACTTTTCATTCACTTGGAACTAAGTAGTACTGAATAAACAGTCAATAACTTGGACTCTGACTGGGCAGCTAAAGATTATTTTCCCAACTGTATTAGTTTTCTATTGCTGTGTAACAAATTATCCCAAAGCTAAGCGGGCTGAAACAATTTTAAGCGTTTGTTATCTCATACAGCTTGTGTGGGTCAGAAATTTGGAAGCAGTTCAGCTTGGTGGTTCTGGTTCAGGGTCTCAAATGTAGTTCAGGTTAAGATGACAGCCGGGTCTGCAGTCACCTGAAGGCCTGGCGAGGCTGGAGAATCAGCTTCTAAGATGGCTCATCACCTGGCAGTAGGCAGGAGGTCTCAGGTCCTCCCCACAGGGCTGCTTGAGCGTCCTTACAGCACAGAAGCTGGCTTCTCCCAGAGTGAATGATCCCAGAGAGAGAAAGGCCAAAGCATCAGCGTCTTTCATGGCCTAGCCCCAGAATTCACATACTCCGATTTCTGCAAGATCCTGCTGGCTACAGGTCAGCACTAGTCAGTGTGGGTGAAGACTACCAAGAACTGAGAATGACCTGGGGCTACGTTTCTCAGCTTATATTTAATTCCTGGCCCCCACTACCTTAAATCTAGGTAAAGAAGTCGCTGAACTGTGATTTAATGGAAAAATGAATTAACAAACAGGGTGACACTGAAGGGTGTTAAAAAAACAAACCCTAAAATTTACCCAATTGGTACTGAGTGCCAATGACTAACAAAACTCTCACGGGAATATTAAAGCTTTCTGCGAACACTAAAAATAATCCCTTCCCCCTACTTTTCTCCTGGGTTTGACAGTCTGTTTTGGCTAACGTCCATGGTCTAAGGTAAACTACTGCCTAACTAATCTTTTTTTTTTTTTTTTTTAGAATTCCAGGCTGAGTAAACTTCACAGCCTCCTGAATCATCTCTAAGATCCCTATGGAGTCCTGTCCTTTCTCAACTGCCTTCACTCTGCCTCCCAAAGCTGTTCATCTCATTGAGTTTTCTTTGTTCCAAATCCACACGAAATAAACTGAGTCTTAAAAGCGAACAGAATTGTTCACAAATGTGACATCTGCTTCGCCACCTGAAGCAACGGGGCCGACGGGAAAGGGAGAAGAAGCACATGTGCTCAACGTCCTTATTTGTCAAGTTCAGGTTTCCTGTGATCCTCGCCTCTGTTGCACATATTTTCTCCCCCCACTTCCCACTGTCCTTCCCTTCTTCAAACAGAAGGCTGAAGATGGCCGGAGTTTTGAGACTTTTTCAGACACAGGAGTTGTGAGTGAAGCCTTCTCTTCTCAGGGGGAATTTGTCATAAAATTTAAAGGTGACCATTTCTGTCAGACCCATGATATGCCAGAAAAGTGTTATTTTTTTTATTTTTTTTTTTTTTGCGGTACGCGGGCCTCTCACCGCTGTGGCCTCTCCCTTTGCGGAGCACAGGCTCCGGACGCGCAGGCTCAGCGGCCATGGCTCACGGGCCCAGCCGCTCCGCGGCACGTGGGATCCTCCCGGACCGGGGCACGAACCCGCGTCCCCTGCATCGGCAGGTGGACTCTCAACCACTGTGTCACCAGGGAGGCCCAGAAAAGTGTTATTCTTGGCATGTGTTTTCCTCTTCAATTGGTCCTGAGAACCATCCCATGATGCTGTAGTAATTATCACTATGCCCAGTAGGTAGAGGAGGAAAGACCCAGGGAGCTAAGCCGAGGTCCCAAGGCTATTAAGTGGTGGAGTGGGACGGGAACCCGTCGTGTTTCGGCAATTCTTCCCACGTCCTTGATCAGCGACGACACTGAACACGGTGAGCAGACAGCACTGACCAATATGAATGGACGCTGGTTCTGTCCCTGGAGCAGGGTTCTGACGGTTCCCCTTCCCCGACCAAAGCAGGCATTACGCCTTCAGGTAATGAATCACCCAGGAATCCTGGGGGTATGTGGGCACCCGAGGGGCGTGAGGCAGGACTGTCCGTCAAAGAGTGTGGAAGCATCTGATATTCTAATACAAGTGCACCCTGGTAGATACTGGCCGAAGAACATCCCTGCTCTTTCTATATCATCATGCAGCCGTAACATAAGCAGTATCACAACACCCTCCGTCCTGTACAGAAGGACAGGGTTCAAAGGCACAGTGGAAAGTCCTGCTCTACCCAAACCTGGGGTCATGGGCCACCTACCACGTTGTTTATCACCTTCAGCAAATGTCTAAGACTCTCTCCTCAAACTCCTGGGATTAAGTCCTCCAAGGAAAGGCTTCCTTTTTGCTTGTGCATTCTTGGACAGTATAAACAGTGAGTTCTTTCTGGGCAGCACTCATCCCCGGGCACAGCAATATCACCCCAGCAGACAAGGGACACTGCAGGACACAGCAGTTAGTACCCATCGGCTGAGCTAGTACAGCTCCCAGTCATGATCTACAAGAAGGTGCCTTAGAGGTATTCTCGTCCGCGCTGCCCAACTCAGAGGCCCCAGTCATGAGGGACAAGACCTCTTTTCTCTTCTTCAAAAAAACATAACCAAAACAATGCATTTATTTGCGTCAAGGCTGTGGTCACCCATCAAAATGCCCAGTTTCCATGTTTTGGGTTATAATTAAAACATTCATAAGTGAAATAAACCAGAGAAAAACAAATGCTGTATAGTATCCCTTATATGTGGCATCTAAAAGACAAAACTGAACTCACAGAAACGGAAAGTAGAGTGGTAGTTGCCAGGGCTTGAGGGGTAGGGGAAATGGGAAGATGTTGGTCAAACGGTACAAACTTTCAGTTATAAGATGAAGAAGTTCTGAAGATTTCATGGACAGCATGGAGACTATAGTTAATAATACTGTATTATATACTTGAAATTTGCAAAGAGAGTAGATCTTAAGCTTGCACACACACACACACACACACACACACACACACACACGGTAACGATGTGAGGTGATGGATGTGTGAATTAACTTGATTGTGGTAATCATTTCATAATGTATATATATATATCAAATCATCACATGGTATACTTTAAATATATACAATTTTACTGGTCAATTATCCCTCAATAAAACTGGGGGGAAAAGAAAGGGCATGCAAGGAAAGTTGCTTTCAAAAGAGAAATTCAAAGGCTGGTTGACACATGAAATGAATTTGAATTAAATAAAAACCATTTATTTGGAGAGAAAAAAACCTTAAGAACATGGCATCCAAGAAGGGTGAAGAAACAAACCGGTGTGTGCCATGAGAATGTTGGCTTATACATTCTGGGCCAGCTTCCTCAAATTACTTATCTAGGAAGTCTTAAAAGACCTAGTCATTCATCCATCCATTCGTTTATTCATTCATTCGTCCATTCAGTAACTATCACAATGGCTACTCAGTAACTTGCACATTGATCTCAGGCTGTCTGCAATCAGCCTGCATGCCTTCTTCCCCGTAAGGTCATTGAGCTTCATCCGTTGACTTTACAGACCAAGGAAGCACAGATGTTGGGAAGGGAAGTGATGCTCCCAGAGCTTCATCTCCAGCAAACGAACTTAGGAAAGATGGTTTCTCCAGAGGCCAAGTCCTCTAGAGAAGAAGCAGCCACAGAGCAAAACAGAAATGCCTGGCCAAATACATTATAATCACAATCTAATAATGCTTAACAACACCCCATGGGGGCTTAAAGAAAACTACAAGAGTAATTACAAGTGTTCACGTTAGTGATAATTCCATAATCATCTTCCTTGGCATACCTTTCTTCTTGAGATGGATAAGCCAGATTGCATTAGACAGACTTCTGCCACTTATACGCCACGTGACCTTGGAAAAGTCCCTTCAACTCTATGCTTTTTTACAGTTCTATCATCTGTAAGGAGGAGGACATAATGTAGTAACATTCTACGGTAATACTGGCTGTGATAAAGACAATTGTGAAGACTCTGCAGAAGTAGGGATGGATGGGCCCCCTGTCCCCAGTATTCCTCCTATTCATCTTCTCTGCATCTGGCTGATGAAATGAGACTCCCTGAAGATTCCTGGAATCACTGCCACTATCCTGGAAGAACCAGGCAACTGAAAGCCCCAGAGTTATCCCCACTGGTATTTAAGCTGGGGTGGGCCGTTGCTCCCAAGCAGCACCAAGGCAAGCTAGGACCAGGACCAATTTGAATCAGGAAGCCTGACCCCTAGAATTGCTGGCCAGCGAGCTGGGCCGTATCACCAGGTCATTTAAATAATTACATGATTCAGTTTATTAGACGCCACTTATGAAGTTACAATAAAGATTAAATAAAATAATGCCCAGAAAGCCCTTAGCACAGAGTAAGTGCTCCAACAAATGTTACCTAAGATGGTTATTATCGTGAGGAAACAGAAGACAAACACGTCTATCTTACAGATTTTTTATCATGATTTAGGAGTGGGTTTAAAACTCTGCTGAGCTTGTTAGCTAAATTATATTAGAAATAAGTCTTGTGTGGATCTGATATTCTCCAACACTTACGTGAAAACTACTAAATAACACCAAGATTTCCGAAAGTCACTCAAGTACTTAAAGGTATATTTTCAGTTGTATGTCCGAGTGAATTCCTCAAGAGCAGATGCTATACCAGAGATGTGGGGCTTTTCTTCTATGGATTGAGAGATCGGTCTTTGTTTTAAATAATCAGTCAGAATTGTTGACTTCAAGCGGATTCCGTGCTCCCTCTTCCCCTGCGCCCTGCCCCCTCTCCCTCCTCCTCTGCCTTTGGTTTTAAAGAAAAATGCTAATTTTCTTCAGAGGTAATATGGCAGCCTACTTCCATGTAGGGGGACAGAGATGAGTGTCACTCATTTTCATGTGAGTGACTACCGTGCCTGTGGTCTTATTCTAAAACCCGTGGATTAATTTCTTTCTTCCTTCCTTCCACCCTCCTTCCCTCCCTCCCTTTCTTTTCCAATCACAGGAAGTTGGCACGTTGGTAATGAACGGGGCCTATATATTGTTTAACTTTTTGCAGAAACGGGTCCCTTCACTTATAGTTTAATATTACACACTATTTTTACTCTAGGTAAAAAATAAGGCATGCATGACAGATAGAAGAATGTTCTATCTTTAGTCAACTCTATTCTAAGAGCTCGTATCGTTATCTGAGTCTTTCTTTTTTTTTTTTTTTTTTAAACAAATAGGGGTCTACCTGATAAATTCTTAGGATTATTCCAGGATAAGGGTTTGTTAGTATGCATCTACACTTCTTTTTATTGGTTAAAGAGAATTTTTTGCTGTAGACTCCCAGGGAACTCAGTTAAATGTTTTGCTTTTTAATTTTTTGGCCGTGCTGCACGGCACGCGGGATCTTAGTTCCCCGACCAGGGATCGAACCCGCATCCCCTTCAGTGGAAGCGCAGAGTCTTAACCACTGGACTCCCAGGGAAGTCCCAAACTCAGTTAAATTTAATGCTGGTAGACAGAAATAATTTATCTTTGTTCTCGGTATATTCATCTCATTTTTTATTCTAGTTTCTGGTGTATTGTTTGAAACGTAAAATAAATATGTCTAATTGTCTTTTCCGCATAGAGTACGATTCCCTTGTGAGTCACTTTAAATCTACTTTGGAAGAAAGCGTGGTGTCAATTGTTAGAAACAGAACCGTACTTTTTTGGCTTTTTCTAAGCCAGCTGGCACCCCGTAGTCCTAGCGGGAATTCTCTTTGCAGGTCCCACAACTAGGAGTCCTGGCGACGCCCATTTCCCACAACCCTTAGGGGTTCGAGAACAGCCATGACATTTTGGATTCGGCATTTCAATCCTTCAGGTGAACTGAAGCTCGGATTCAGGATTAAGTGGAGATCACCTACCAGCCAACCTGGACCATGGCTACTCTTCCTCTTTCTGCATAAGGCAGCGCAACTATCCAGAGAGGTACCCTTTCAGAGAGGAATGGCTAATTTTTCTCTTTTCTTTTATTTTCTTTCTTCCTTGATTTTAAGATGTGGGAAGGACTTTCGGAAATGCTTTCCATATGCTGCCTGATTTTTCTCTCACATTTGGGGCTGTTCACAGTCACTCTGCAGAAAAGGATTTGACTATAGTGCCAGACTTTTAAAAGGCTCCTTTCTGGTCTTCTGTCTATTTTGAGGACCCTCAAAGTGAAGAAAAGTCAAACTCGGTATTAAATAACCACCCAGGATGTAGCTGTCAGCTTGAGGTGTTAAGAGCAGTGGTTTATAAAAAGCCTGGTTAAATATAGGAAGTACAGTTGCCTTCCAGGTAACCCGAGATTCGAACACCCAATACAACTTTAATGGAGGCAATCTATTTGGCCCATTTTCGCAGATATCTAATATACTACACCTATTTTAAGATCTGTCATTTTTCCTCCTCAGCTATTTCTCAACTTGACCAGAAAATATTTCCTCTAGCCTAATTCACGTTACATGATGATCCATCTGTATATTCCCCACCTTTATTTTTTCCCTACTAAAATAAATGCATTCTTAACTATTATACATACTCCTAACATTAAAAAAAACCCAAATGTTAAGTATTGCAGTATGATTTAACATTCTACCACCAGAATCCAAAGTTTGAGCGTTTTTCGGCCTTACTATTTTTTTTTTTTTTTAACTTAAAATGGGAATTTTAATGACTAGCCTGTGTGGCATTTTTTAACATTTGAATGCGTTATAGTTTTAACTGTCTTAAAAATCTCATTTTCCCCCTTTCCTCTCTCTAGGGCAGGGGCTTTACCTTCTCTGTTTCCTCATCTGTAAAATGGGGCCACTACCTGTGTTGCAGGTGATTTTAAGGGTTTAAAGGTGGTCTACATTTGGGGCCTGGCACAGAGAGAGTGGCTAACGCACAAAGCATTGCTGTTCTGCATTTGCTCACCCACACAGGCAGCCCTTGGTCATGGGGGGCCAGCCCACCCCAGCTCTGGTCCACCCACCCCACAAAACCTCCACCACACCCAGGCTGTGTGATGGGCAATTAGTAATTTTAGAAGACACTTGGCTAATTTCTCTGATCCCACGACTACAAATAGTTGCAGGTTTTGTCCGGGTTCAAATTTCACGGTGGCCCTACGGGTAGAAAGATGAATTATTTGATTGCAAGGAGAAATAGGAGCCTGTGTGTCAGCCTGCTTTGCAAATCAATTCGCCTCCCCCCAGAGATGCCCATTGCTACCGAAGACATACGGCTTTACAAGGAATGTGGCAGCATTCGTGTTTGCCGTGTCAGAGGGCAAGGTGCACGCAGATGTAATATCACCAAGCGGTGTCATCTGAGCGTGCAAGAAAAATAACTGCAGAGGGCACGCCATGAGCCCGAGGGAACCCTTTTGCCACGGGCCGTGACAGCGCCTCAAATAAGCACCTTACCTAATCTCCCTTGTTGATGCCTATCTGCGCCCAGTGATTTCATGCAGCTGTCATCTGCTCACCAGTTAGGGCATGTTGATCGCGGCTGTAATTAGAGCCTGGGTTTCTGATGCTGCCGAGATGGGGCAAGACCCTAAGGAAACTGGTGGGAGGGCACCTAAAGGTGAAGGTTACAGTCTGCAGGGCGGGCTAAGCGCCGCCTGTTTTATTTAACTCTGTATCTCCAGGGCTTGACACGGAGGAACACCCAGTACATGCTAGAGATGAAAATGACTGAATGACTGCCCCCAAAGCATTGAGCCCATTCACCACGGGGCAACCGTCATTATTTGCATATAGTCTTTGGGGCTATTTTATAAATATCTGTGATGAGCTGTTCATTCATTCATTCATCAAATATGCACTGAGAGGCCACTCTGCCCGAGGTCTGGTGACTTTTGTATTTCAGGAGTTCAACACAGACACCAGGACACAGAGTGTGCTAGATACATGTCAGATACAGGAATGGATGAATTAGATCTGGGGGAGGAATAGCTGAGTCTGTTGAAACAATGTACTGCATGACAGGCAGGCAGCTCTGCTGTCATCGTCTAGGGCCTGCAGAGCCCATTTGTCCAGGCCGAGTTCAATATGCTCTGGTGCAGATGGCCTCGGGGCTCCCTGGGCCACTGTCCCCCACAGGGCTGCCCTGAAGGAGTGCTACGTCGGCTACAGGGTCTTTGAGAACCCTAGGATGTTCAGGCTCAGAGGGACGCAATAGATCAAGGACAAGCCCCTCCTCTGACAAGCGGGAAACTGAGGCTGAGGGAAGGGCTGCAGTTTTTCCCCAGGTGTGGAGCAGACGCAGAACTAGGACTGAATGGAGGTTCCTCAAAAAATGAGAGTTGCCAAAGGATCCAGCAATCCCGCTCCTGGGCATATACCCAGACAAAACTATACTTTGAAAAGATACATGCACGCCTATGTTCACAGCAGCACTGTTCACAATAGTCAACACATGAAAACAACCTAAATACCCACCAACAGATGAATGGATAAAGAAGATGTGGTGGATATCTACAATGGAATACTACTCGGCCATCAAAAAGAACGAAACCTTTGCAGCAACATCGATGGGCCTAGAGATGAGCATACTAAGTGAAGTAAGTCAGAGAAAGACAGATACCATATGACATCACTTATATGGAGAATCTAAAATATGACACAAATGAACCTATGTATGAAACAGAAAGAGACTCAGGGACATAGAGAACAGACTGGTGGCTGCTGACGGGGAGGGGGCTGGGGGAGGGATGGATTGGGAGTTTGGGATTAGCAGAGGCAAACTAGTATATATATAGGATGGATAACCAACAAGGTCCTACTGTAGAGCACAGGGAACTATATTCAATATCCTGTGATAAACCATAATGGAAAAGAATATGAAAAAGAATATATATGTATATATATATATAACTGAGTCACTTTGCTATACAGCAGAAATTAACACAACATTATAAATCAACTATACTTCAATAAAATTAAAAAAAAAAAAAAAAACTAGGACTGAGCTCCGGGACGTTGACTATCTATCCCCTGCCTGCCTGTACCCACAGCACCTCCCCTGTACGCTGTGCAAGCTCATGGGCTGACTCTCTAGGGAAGAAGAGACAGACAGTAAAGGAAGGAACAAATGCTTCCATATTCAGATAGTTCTAAGTGCTCAGAAGAAAAGAGACAGAGTGGATAGGGAGGGCAGGGTTTGAATCCGACTCCATCCCTTACTAACCAGGTGGCTCAAACATCTTGCTAAGCCTCTCTGAGCCTCAACACCTCATTTATACAAGAGGGAGGCTAATTATAGTATCTGTATCACAGGGCTGTGACGAGACGCTAAGAACACAGTCTGGCATATAACGGAGCATTTAATAAATAATGAAATGATGATTATTGCTATTGTTTTTATTTAGATAGGGTGGTCAATGCAGGCCTCTGAGGAAGCGATCATTGAATTGAGTCAGAAAGATGAGAAAGAGCCAGCCACAGCAAAAGGAGGCACATGTGCAAAGGCCCTGAGGCAGGTATAGGCTCTGTACGTCTGAGGAATAGAAAGAAGACCAGAGTGGCTGGAGGGCACTCAGCAAGACTGTGCATGATGTGAAATAAAATCTGTGAGGCAGGCAGGATTCCAGCCCCGAAGGATGAGCAAACGCTGGTACAGAGTATGGATATTTATTCTAAGTGGAACTTGAAGCCACTGGGAGGGTACATGTAAGTCAGCTACTGGCATGATACTGCTGCCTAACAAGCAACCCTGAAACCTCACAAGAACAAACGTTTCTTGTTCTCACTCGCTGGAATATGGGTTGGCTGGAGGTTGCCTAATACTGACTGGGCTTGGCTGAACTTGGCTCCAAGTGGAAAGTCAGGTTCAGGTGCACTTTACGTGTCTCATCCTGAGGCTCCAGCTGCAGAGGCCCTGGCTCTGAGAAAAGCGCGAGGGGGCAAACCCGGTCGTGCACATTTCCAGACTCTGCTCACATCATATTGGCCAAGGTTCCACGGGCAAAAGAAAGTCACATGACCTGCTCCAGGAGCAAGGAAGTTCACCCATCATGAGGCCGTGGCAAGGCCGGTCAGATCCAGGAATCCCCTGCTTTCTGAAAGTTCGCTTTACACCACTTTGCTTTTACAAAGGACCTGTATTAGTACCTGTTTTCTCTCACTGAAAGAACTCCCCGAAGGATTTTCACTTTTACACCAAAAAAAAAAAAAATGATGAAGAGCAAAATTCTTGCCCAGTGTTCACTCTGCAGAGAAGCAATCAGAGGCAGCAAGAGCTCCTTCCCCGGGGACCACACCCAGCATCGAGCCGCGGTGGCTCTGAACTGTGTCTGCGAGCATCTCTGCTTTACGTGCACGGGTTGCGTGCATCTGTTAGCAAGATGTGTCCTAGGGTACCGGTTTCTTAGCTTTATGCCATCTCAGCTTACGAAAGCCTTCCTAGGAAGCTCTACTTTGGGGCAGCGGGGGAACCTGTGTGGTATTGCTACCGTGGAGTGTGACAGGGCGAAAGAGGTCATGTTATCCACGGTCCACGGGAAACGGGTGCACGTTCCCAGGGCATCCGGAAGACCCAGGAGGGTCAGAGCTCAGCGGAGCTGCGACCATCACCGCAGGCACCACCCCACCCCCTGGCCTGTCAGCCCCAGTCTCACATTCTGCCCCATTCTGGATCAAACTAGGTCAGCTTTCTGCTGGACCTGCCTTTGAAGAGGAACCAAACCACCCACGGATCGTCGAATCAGAAGGGAGGGGTGCCCTTTGACAAGTCACAGGCTGGCTTGTGCCGTCTCGGCGCTGGCCTTCTGGCATCGTTTAGCTTTCTCAGAGGCAGCCCTCCTAAGCTCCGCTTGGGAGAGGAGACACGTTGTGGGCCTGCCCGGTGGCCTCCGCAGCCTTGGCACAAGGTCCGGCCTCACGGTGGCTCAAGTCAGGGCTGAGAAGGAGCAGGGACCCTTTGTTTTCCTCGGCAGGGTTCTGTAACCTGCACAGTCCTCGCTGGGGTGCGATACAATGTGCTTTCCCGAACTGGATGACCGAAGTCGTCCGTTGTATTTTATCTGTGATCTCGCCCCCCTACCCACCCTCAGCTCTGCTCTTGGAACTATGTGAGGGGGGAAAAACAAAAGGAGGAGGAGAAATATATGAGGAGGGTGTGGCAGTGAGGGGCTGGGTGTCTATGAAAGTTTATGTGCTAAAAAACAGCTGTAAAGCGTTTAATGTTTCAATGAACGTTTTATGTTTACAATAAAAAATCCTCCAGCCGAGAAGGCCTTTAAAATGTTACATTTCCTAGCAGATCCAAGAAAAAGAGGCAAAGGGAGAAGATTCCCACCAACCCCTCTGTGGGGAGGAACCCCCAAACAGGAACATTTAAAGGAGGTCCCCCCAATATCATGCATTTGCATACCCGGCTCAGTTGTGAGTGAGCAGGGAATAAAGGCCAGGACACACAAGCATGAAAAGTACGCTCATTTTTCTCAAAGCCAAGTACCCATGGCGAGAAGCCTTGGAAACTCAGGCTCTGGAAGGGGGTGGCGGAGGGACGGGGTGGGGGCGGGGAGGGGGGGAGATACCCAGCTCAGCCAAAGCTGGCTAAGAAATCTGGCTGTAATCAGTCAGTCCACGGACAGGAACTGATCAAGCGCCATTAGACTGAGTTCTTCCAGGAAAGAGCCTGGCTCAAAGGACTCTGGCTTTGATACAGAGACACAGGTTCAAGTCTAAATCCCGCTCTGAACCGGCTCAGTCTCCTAAGGTAAGTTCTTTATCCTCTCGGGACCCTAGTTTCTTGATCAATAAAATTCAAGTGGAGGGCTTCCCCGGTGGCGCAGTGGTTGAGAGTCCGCCTGCCAATAAAGGGGACACGGGTTCGTGCCCCGGTCCAGGAAGATCCCACATGCCGCGGAGCGGCTGGGCCCGTGAGCCGTGGCCGCTGAGCCTGCGCGTCCGGAGCCTGTGCTCCGCAACGGAATGCGTCAATGGCGTACTCGGAGTAAGTCGGGAGCAGGCAGGCGCTGGGAAGCCAGCGTTGGGATGGACTCGGATCACGGCAGGCTGTGAGCATTGGGGGGAGGACTTAAGTCTGGATGTTGGAGGAAACTGGGGGCTTGTTACAGCTTTGCGGAAAACGTGAGCTTTGTTCTTTGCTTAACCCATGACTTTAGTCAAATGGGCTTTCAGGTCAAGAAGCCCATTTTGCTTTTTATCTCCTTAGCAATTCCTATTTTCCACTTTGCCTTCAGGTACTAGAAATACAGTGTAGCCCACAGCCCCTCCCTAATCTGGTCCCTTCTTGCCTCTCCTGCATACAAGGCTCGTGCAGCTACTCCAACAAATAGATAAAAACCAAAAATCCTGTGCAGCTTCTCAGGCACACCCTGCAGTTTTGAGCCTATGAGCTTTAGAAGTCCTATTTCCTTCTGCTTGTTATGCCCTTCCCCACATCTCTTCTTCTTTCAGCAAACTCCTACTCAGGCCTCAAAGCCCAGGTGGAGAACCACCTTCTCATCTGGGTCAAATGCCCCGGGCACAGCGCTCTGAAAGCACGCACTGCTTTCCTGTGCCCCGATGCCCATCGCACTGCCTTAAAAACGCTGATTACTGTTCTGATTTCTCTTCTCAACAATGCTTCTTGGGGGCAGCTAACTGAGTCTTAATCATCTTGGCACCCCCTGTGTGTAGTTCCAGGCAAGAAGTGGACTAGATCCCCAGAAAGAATTTGCTGGTGAATGAAGAAATGAATGGTGGAAAACACCGCTTCCTTTCTATGATGACAGGAGATGGCACTGCTGGCCTCCAAGGGACAAACAGGGCCACTGTTCCCCTTCTCAACTCATGACTGTCACTTCACCCCCAGAGAGAGGAGACACCCTTTGCTCTCCTGGACAGGAAGAGTGGCTCTCCTCTGCTAGCCTTTGCCTCGCCCTGGGAACAGACAAGAACGAGGGGCTGACTTGCCACGCCACTTAGCAAGGAAGCCATTCAGACCTCTGCCACGCTGAGAGAAAGATGCTTAAGCACCTCCTCCCAGGAGAAAGGTGGGCGTTTCCTTCAGGGGCTGGACCAGTTCACTTTCTGTTCAGGCACAGCTGCGGGCTGTGCATGTTGGGGTATCATGCTCGGGAGACACTAACGAGGTCCCTTCTGTTCTCCCAGAAGACAGGGCCCTGTCCTGCCTCTCTCTGGACGCCCAAGAAGTGGTCACTGACCAATTGCACGCCACTGCCCTGGCTCTTACCATGAACCATGACAGTCACGGCGGTGGGTGTTGACTGGACAATTTCCAACGAATGCCCGCAAAGTTTCGCAAGCACGCCAGCTACCCAAGAGGTGAAGGGTGGAAACTCACACAGTAAACCAAAGTGAAAACAAAACTGTGTCGCCGAACCCCATGTGAACTGAAACCACAGGGCTGAGCGCTCTGACTCCCGAGACACACAAACAGCTTCCCCCCCGCATGAGTCACCGGTGTGGCCAGGATGATGTGAGAGGGAGAGGGCCCGATTCGAGGGAAGGTTTCTCAGTGTTCTGGGGACCCTCTGTGCTTTCCGTTCCCTCAGAGTAGAAGGAAAGAGAACCTTCATACAACACTGACTACACCCCTTAGGGTCTGGTCAAGGTTGGAGATACAAACATCCAATGGGTTTTCAGAATAATACCGCCTAGAAACGAACTATCATCTCCAGATCCATGTGACAACAGAGCACCCAGGGTGTTTATACAACTAGACCAGCCAGAGCTGGAATGTGCATTCTTTCCTTCTGCCACAGTTCACCAGAGGTCACACCGGAAGCCCGGACTGGCCAAGTGGGTGGGAGTTTTCCTGCTCTCCTAGCGGTCTCCAAACTGCTTGGATCATACACCACTACCAGTAAAATTAAATCCTGGACATGCCCCCCAAGAGCTGTACACTTACATATCCGTAAATGAGCTATATACCTCTAGGTGGAATATTACAAAACATTCAAAGAAATGGGAATTGAAATGGGATGAGATAAAGATAAACAGAAGCTACAATGTTTTCTTCCCATAGCCTACCGAGTGCAGGGGTCACAGGGTGGCCAGATCAAAAACTACAGGTAGCCCAGTTAAGTGTGGAAGGCAGTTTTGCTAAAACATTATTTCTTGTTGCTCTGAGATTCAAATTTAAAAGAGCTTCCTGTCTTTTCATTTGTTAAATCTGGCAACCCTAAGGGGTCAGCAATTGTACTCTACGAAAAGGCCACAGTAAGTCGTCTAGGCTTTGTGGGACAACGACTCAGTTCTCCGGTGTAGTGTGAACACAGCCCCAGACAACTACTAAACAGAGGGTGTGGCTGTGTTTCAATAAAACTTTATTTATAAAAACCAGACTTGGTGGTGGGCTGCAGTTGGCTGACGGCTGCCTAGTGGATCATCACGGGCACGTGCCACTCAGGAGAGCCCTGATCTATGGAAGAGAAGAGCCTGTTGCACAGCTCTCCAATGACGTGACACAGAAGACAAACCCTTGTCCTGTTTTCTCTGGGGGCTTGGGGTGGGGTCAGGTGTGCTGGCAGAGGATGGGAATGACAACCCCTGTGTAACAGAGAGGGGTAAAGGAGTAAAAGCAGGAGCCTGTCGGAGCCTCATACATACGTGTGCACACACACACGAGCACACACTCACATGCAAGTGCACACATGCACGTACACTGAGAAACTGCTCCACCAGGTCCAACGCTGGTGGACCTGCATTCAGTGCATCAAATTAAATGCTTCTCCTGCCCCAATTACTAGCGATTCAATCGGCCAACTGGCAGCCGTAACAACGCATTAGCCTTTTTGCCAAATCCATTCCAAGTCCCCTTCCAGCACTAAGAGGCATTAACTGGAACCCCGTGCCCGGGAGGAGGGGCACCCTCTGCTACACTTCGTGTCCCGCTCTGCACCTGGACCTCTGAATCCCCTCCTCAACGGTGGCCTTCTAATCTGTCCTGCGGCTGTTTCCCCCCACCTGCACCCCGCGGGGGCATAAAAGTCCGAGCTCACGGTTACTGCCGACCATCAGTGCCAGTACCGTCTTCACAAATCATGTCAGCACTGGCTCTGTGCCAGAGGAAGCTGCAGGACTCAACGTTCCGCAGTCCCCGTGATGGGTAATTTCACACAGAAACACACGGGCACCGGGGACAGGCTGAGTCAGGTCAGCATTGCAGACATGCCCTGAAACCCAGCCCTTCCTGAATCCTTCTTTCAACTTCAGGCTGGGGGTGCTGGGGCTTCTTTCTGAGAAATGGGGTTCTCAGAAGACCAAGCTGTTTTCCAGCTCAGAAGCACCGGGTGGAACAGAGGGCTGAGGCAGACGGTGGCTGTGCCTGGGGTCAGCCGAACAGAGGCCAGGGGCGGAGGGGCCCCAGAGGGAGTCACTTAGGTGGTAGAAGGTGGGGACAGTTGGGGTGGACCTCAGTGCTTGGCTCCTGAAGCAACGTCTCCTTGGGGAGACAATGGGAGTGAGCTGTCTAACTATACCGAGGGGGCGTGAGTGTGCGCGTGCGTGTAACAAGGAATGTACGGTTTTCCTGCTTTGTCTGACCCCAGTTATTCAATAACACAGCCCACTTCTGCATGTGTAATAAGGGGTCTCTCCACACCCGTCCCAGCTCAGTCCTCGGTGTGAGGCCTATTGTGCTCTGACTGTAACACTCTCCCAGAGGTTGGGGGAACCTTAGAATTCTGGAGATGGGGAGTTCGCTTTCTGAAAGCATACAGCACCCAGCAGGCTCCTCGATAATGACTGCCGAAACAAGGTCCTAATGGTCTAAGTGTGGAGAAGTGTACAAACCATTCTCCCTTGAACCTTTGCAAGAACGGTCCTCGGGATCACGCACTCATTCAGCAAACACCCCTGGAGTCAGGCACTGGAGCATCCAGAAGAAACTTCACAGCCTCAGCTTTGGGGAGGTCACAGCGCAGCTGGGAGGTCACCCGGGGTTACACAGCTTCCTGGTGACCTGCCTCAAGTTTCCATGACTTTTCAGCCACAAAGAAGAATGCTGGACCCTCTGCTTTACTCCAACAATGGAAAAAGCAGAGTCAACCAGGAAGCCAGGGCTCCTTGCCATTGAACTTGGCCCATCACCTATGCCCACCTGGGGCCAGGACTGAATTGGCAACACAGGATGTGGCCTTTAGGGGGTCCCGGTCATGAGGGCAAAGAAATAGCATGTTCTCCCGGGTACGAAAACATGAAGACGGGACAACGTTTAGGGGGAATTTTCTGTCCATCCTCTACCTCCTGATCATCAGGGTGAGGGCACCGTGGCTCTGTGCTTAGGGGCACGGGAGCCAGGACCAGACAGCCCTGGTCGGAGCCCAGCTGTGGCCTCCGTCCGCACTCACATCTGTCAAATGGGCAGAGTCCCATCTGGCTCACCTACCGCCCATTTCAGGGGGAGAAGCAAGAGTCCATGACAGCAAGGAAGCTTCAAAAGCCACGAAGGATAATAAAATATGTGCGGGAGCGTTAAGGGACTAGGCAGACGAGCAGCGGTCTTGTGCAAACACGCGCTCGTCCAATAAAAGCAAGGAAAGTACAGATACCTTCATATTTTAATACGCCAAGGGTCCCAAAGCAGTGGATGTCTGACTACTTAAAAATCCCATTTTCTTCATGACATTTCATTGGCTAAATGTAGCCAGATTTTCACTTGTCAATCCCAGAGTCTTACACAGGGAGACTCTTCAGATGACAGGTATAAACACTGATTTTGTGTCTAATTATTATAATAACAAAAAAGCAATCATGACAATGACTCTATCTCAGAGACTCTATCCCTGGCAACAGCACACGTGATACACAATACGAGGAAGGGGGAAAAGCATCTATTCAACTCCAACAGCTCCTGAAATCTTCAAACGACTTCAACCTCCTCTCCGTCACAACCTTCCGAACATTCACGTGTCGGACACACACCAGGGCTTTCGAATGTCACTTTTACCTAAGAGAACTGTTTTTCAGAAAGACACAGTCAGAACCTGGAACTTTCTGGCAGACGGCAGCTGTCACTTAGGGACCCACCTTGAGCGGCTTAAGGCCACACAACCCGGCCAGGCTCTGACCAGCGAGGTCCCTGTTACAGTAGAACTCAGAATCATGGGAGCACCTTTTTCCTGGGATGGAGGACATAGACTCAGAACAAGAAATTCTGATGAAGGGAAACGACTGACTGGGAGCTCATGGCGTTTGGGAGGCCAGGTGAGGGGAAAGAGTGACTTAGAAACCATCCAGGACGTAACCTAAGCCTTGCAGGCACTTCCTCTTCAAATGCACTGCGCACGTCTCTGCAAGATGCAATCAGGTAAGGAAGGGCCACGGGAGTCAGCAAGGACTAGGTCATCATCTCTGATGCCTTCATGTTTGTGCCCTCTCTCTCTTTCTTTTAACATAACCCAATAAAGTTAATTACTTCTACCCACCCCCAGCACTCTGCGAATCTAGTGTCTGCTCTGGAATCTGTTTTATGGGCCTCCGTGATGAAGGCAATAATAAGATGTACAACAGATACTATATCATCCCTTGCTGACGTCCTTGCTCACCTGATGTCCAAGACACCTGGGAAGATGCAGCCCCCACTGCGGGATGGCCTATGACCACCTGATATGGGGGTAACATAGTCTGGCCCGCTGGCCTCAAGGTGGGACGGCTTTTTTTTCTTTTTTAATTATGTATTTTATTTATTTACCTTTGGCTGCCTCGGGCCTTCGTTGCTGTGTGCGGGCTTCTCACTGCCGTGGCTTCTCTTGGTGCAGAGCACGGGCTCTAGGCGCGCGGGCTTCAGCAATTGTGGCTCGCGGGCTCTAGAGGGCAGGCTCAGTAGTCGTGGCTCACGGGCTCAGTTGCTCCACGACATGTGGGATCTTCCCGGACCAGGGCTCGAACCCGTGCCCCCTGCATTGACTGGCGGATCCTTAACCACTGTGTCACCAGGGAAGCCCCATGGTGGGACAGCTTTGAGGCACCATTTACACATCAGAGTTCCCTGAGCATCAGGTCGAAGCTAGCCATCACTTGAGGTCACATCTTCTCTTGCCTCCTTTCCCCTTTCCTACCTTGTTTTCCTCACCCATCCCAGCTTTCCCCTGAGGACACTCCCTCAATAAAACAAGGGCGGCCAAATCCCTGTGTCCTGCTCTCCTTCTAGGTGACTCTATTTGAGACACAGAGTTAAGGGAATCCACCAAGGCCAGAATCTCTTGAGGCAGGTTTTCCAGTCGTCTGGCAGGTAAACTGAGAAGGCCAAGCAATGCAGAGGTCAGAGGAAGACAGCGAGCGCGTACAGGACTCACGGGGAGACAAGCACGTATTTCGATCCCTGGTCCAGGTGGGGAAGGGGCACTTGCGTGGATTCTGTCCACACAGCACAGGGCGGGGAGCGTCCGACGATTCACAAGGCCTCAGAGACACCCCCACCGAGAGCAGAGCAGGTGGGAAATCTTGGGCTTCAGTCTCGAACATTCTGTGACGTTGGAGACCCCCGGTGCCATTGTGGAAATGGACCAGGACGTGGGCCAGGTGCTACGGTGGCTGAGGAAGGCATGGCGACTCCAGGAGAAGAGGAAGGTGCTGAGAGCAAGGAACCCCTCTGCTCTCTCCTCAGGGACAGGGCGGGCCTGTGCCTGCGGACACCGAAAGGTGGTCAGGGAATGAGGGCTCTGAACGCCTGTAAGGCTGAGCGTCCAACGAGAATGTTTACAGTTCACATCTGAATCATGCCTGGATGTCAAAGCACCTCAGAACAGAATCTGGCCTACGTATTAATCAGCGTTCTCCAGAGAGACAGAATCAATAGGATGTACACGTATGGTGATTCGGTAATTTATTAATTAATGATAAGCAATAGGCCTATGTGATTATGGAAGCGGAGAAGTCCCGAGGTCTTCAGCTGGCAAGCTGGAGGCCCAGGAGAGCTGACTGTCTACGTTCCAGTCGGAAAACTGGCAGGCTTGCTCAAGAAGAGCTGATGTTTCAGGTTGAGTCTAGAGGCAGGAAAAAGACCGAGGCACTCAGGCAGGAGGAGCTCCCCCTTGCCCGTGAGAGGGTCAGCCTTCTGTATTAGACGAGGCCCACCCACGTTAGGGAGGACAATCTGATTTATTCAGTCTGCAGGTGCAAATGTCCTGCGCATCCAAAACCCAGTTCAACCAAGTATCTGCACACCCAGTGCTCAGTCAGGTGATATATAAAATTAATCATCACAGCCCTAGTTACATATAAACCAGCTCTGTCCTCCGGCTGCATGAGATGAAGGGCCTGACATATTTCCCAAGTAGGTATGGAGAGAGCTCCAGCCACTAGAAATGAGAGCCAACGGCCCTTTAAGAATCCGGAAGACAAGCAGGTTCATGAACACAACAAATATTTATGAAGTTCTGATTAAGAGGATTATGGAAAGTTGCTATGGGCAAAACTGACATGCAAATATTACAGGTAAAGTCAAGACTTCTGAGGCTATACTCCTGAGACATACATGGAGGGGAAACAAATTCCCTTTTCAATTCTCGTACAATCCTGTGCTTATCAGGAAAAACAACAAGGGTCTGGTGTTGCTGCTTCCTTTCAACACCAAACACTCCAATTTCAGACTCACGGGCAACTGTAAGTGTCTAACTAGAATTGAAAACCACTGTTGGGCGTTCAGTAATTTTTAATGAACATCTTGTATGTATGATAAATGATACTGGTCTTCCATTTATATTAGTGATATAAAGCGTTCCTTACAAATAGCTGTAATTATGAATCTACGTATATACAAAGGGAAATTAAAAACAAGTGATATAACAGAAAAGCAAACAGGACAGAAGTTGTGAAGGTGGTATAAAAGTGAAGTTTGGGAAACACTGTTTCACATTATCAAAAATGTGAAAAACCACAAAAAAAAGGCCGTAAACAAACAGGTCTTGAAAAACTCTAGCGAGAGAAGATGAGGCGACAGCCAACAGCCCTCCACTCCGCGCCAGCGATGACACAGAGTGACTGTCACGTCCTTATTCTTGTGCAAACACCATGCTCATGCTCAGGAAAGGAGGAACTCGGAGCTAACGGAGATAATTCCTGAGCCCTTCCTGAGAATTACAGCAACAATCACTCCCCCCCTGCCATGGGTCCAAAAGCCACGGGAAAACAGGCCAGGTCAGGGATATCTCAATGAATTTCCATGAACTTACTTCTGTTTTATTTAACTTAACTAAAGGACTGAGCCAAGTTTCCTTAAACTCAGATATGCCCACAGATGGTTAATTAAGTATAAAGGTTTAATTTCTGATTAAAAAAAATTAGCCAAGGATATTGACTAGAACATATTCCAGGTAGATGTTATCTGTGCATCAAACTATCTCGAAACTTAGAGGTGTAAGACAACCACTTCTTCTGTTCGTGGATTCTGTGAGTCTGGAACTTGCAGAGGGCGCCAGGGTGACAGCGGGTCTCTGTTTCACAACGCTGGGAAGCTGGAGTCATCTGCAGGCTCACTGGTTCGCTTCGGGTCTGATGGTTGACGCAGGCTCAGTTCCTATCCACGGAGGCCTCTCTACGTGGTGTCTCCACGTGAGCCAGAATGAGCTTCCTCACAGCATCGTGGCCAGGTTCCAAGATGAAGCATCCCATGAGTGAGACAGGAACAGATGGAAGCTGTATCATCTTTTATGACCTGACTTCAGAAGTCCTACAATGTCCCCTGTACCACATTCTAATTAGTTCGCAGCAACTCAGTAAGGGCGGCCCCATTCTACGACGGACTTGAGACTCTTTTGCTGAGACAATGCCGAAGACTTTGCGGGCAAATGTCAAAACCACGACAGAAAGGATTAACAGCAGAGGAACACTACACACCCTGCATCCTGCCCTCATCTCCCCGTCTTACAGTCTCCCCACTCCATAACCATCACGATGACCATGAAAACCGTCCACATTATCACCCAAACGCCAAGTTCTAGTGCTTCATGCTGTCTCTTCTTCATTTCAAGGTAATGACTTTCACAACTGAAAAAGTCCAAGGAAACGAGGAAGGAAAGAAGGTGAGAAAGGGACGGGTGAGAATGGGATGAGAAAAAGAAGGAATTAACAAAGAGAAAAAAGGCAGAAAGAAGCTTACATTCCTTTCCTTTGTCACAAGCCTACACTGAAACACTGCGATGCTCAAAGAAACCAATGCCAGAAAGATCTCCCGAGGAGACACAGTGTAAGTATGTACGTTTGAAGTCACACATTCTACGAAAGGGTTTGGAAATCACTGAGCCGTCCCTTAAAAAGTAGAGCAATCGGCACCTTAATGTGGGTGTGCTTCTCGGTTCCAAGTTCTAACCTCAGCTCTAACCTTGGACGTGTCACGCTGCTGTGTCAAATACCAGCCCTATCTCTAAGCAACACAGGCAATTAAACATTGACCGAGGTGTGAGTCACCTGTGAGCACTCCTGAGTCTTCCACAGCCCGGTCAAAACAGATTCATTTCAAAGCAAACACAAAAAAACCAACCAACACAACAAGCAACTTCCTACAAATGATACCAACTAAATTCGACATTATCTTATTACCAAACATAACGTGTTGGATGCTACAGTGACACCGGCGTCAACTGCTCTGCAGTTGATTTGATACTGAAAGTCGGGTGACTTTGTTAATGATGATAATCTGTTATTCCGAAGGAAACAGAGTGACTGGAATTTTAAAATCATTGCCCAGTTTCTACCACCTCCTGTGGCCATTGAGCTCCCAGGATTCTTGGATTCCTGGTGGTTCCCGCCTGCCAATGCAGGGGACACGGGTTCGAGCCCTGGTCCGGGAAGATCCCACATGCCGCAGAGCAACTAAGCCCGTGTGCCACAACTACTGAGCCTGCGCTCTAGAGCCCACGTGCCACAACTACTGAAGCCTGCGTGCCTAGAGCCCGCGCTCCACGACAGGAGAAGCCGCTGCAGAGAAGCCTGCGCACTGCACAAAGAACAGCCCCCGCTCGCCGCAACTAGACAAAGCCCGCGCGCAGCAACGAAGACCCCAAGCAGCCAAAAATAAATTAATTAAAAAAAAAAAAGATACGATGAAATCCTGGACCCAAGTGCCTGCGAACGTGACCTTATTTGGAAATAAGGTCTTTGCAGATGATTGAGTTAAGAGTAGAATGAGCCCTAATTCACTGACTGGTGGGTGTCCTTATGGGAAGAGAAGAGACAGACACACAAGGCGAAGGGGATGTGAGGATGGAGGCAAAAGCTGGTGTGATGCACCTACGGGTCAAGCAACACCAAGGGCTGCCGGCAATGCCAGCAGCAATACCTTTCCTAAAGGAAGGGCATGGAACAGACTCTCCCCTAGAGCCTTCTGAGGGACCAGGGCCCTGCTGACACCTTCATCTGGGACTTCTAGCCTCCAGACCTGTGAGAGAATGTATGTCTGTTGTTCTAAGCTGCCCAGTTTGTGGTACTTTGTTACAACAGCCCTGGGAAACCAAGATGCCACATGAATGCGACCGGCACCTGTAAAACACCTACTAGGCGCCAGGGGCTCCTTACAAGGCGCTCAGCCTCCCGAAATGCAAACGGAAACAAATAAAACACACTGTTACCCTTGAGAAACGCTTAAGGGAAAGAAGTGAGGAAGAGATATATCTGGAAAACTCCACATATACATAAAACCTCATCAAATCATGCTCACTGCTCCCCAGAAAATGTCTCCTGGAGGGTGCAGGAAATGGTCGTGCGGTACTTATGCAGAGCTTACAGAATGTAGTTTTCAGTCCCAAGGGCAGTGAGATGATTTCGATGTAAGCCGAGAGGGAAGTGCATGGAAATGCTTTCCCAGCTCTGGGGATTTTTGTCATTTCACCAGGGGGCTTCACACGAGGGGGTTTGCTTCTCCAAATTCCCCAAGCCAAGGGGCACTGACCAGCCTGACTGTATGAAGTAAGGATATGCCAATAACTCTGATAGTTGATTACAGAGATGGTCCTCATTGCGGGTACAATATGCTAAAAACTATGTGCCTTGACTGCTTCTGGAAGAAGTAAGGACATGAATGAACGCATGGACGGTTCTTCTTATGAGTTGCTGCTAAAAGTTATGTCAATGAGAACTCTCATTTTCGTAGAACACGGTGGAAAATCAACCTGCAAGGTACCGTAGAGATAATACAATCCAACTACTTTATCACCAGGGACTTTGTTCCTTCCTGGCACCCAGAGCCCCTGGAAGAAGGTCCCATCTGTGACGGGCACTCCCTAAAGATTTAATTATAGATGATACATGAAGGGCTGAGATCCAGAACAGGGGGATGAGGCGAAGCCTGCTTAGATCCTCACTAAACGCACTTCTCTCTTCTTCCAGGACATCCTTAATTCTTGCCAGTGAAATGAGGGTGGACGTGAGGGACGATGCTTCCAGGCCCGGCCCAGGAACATCCCAGGTGGTTGATGCTTCCTCTCTCTGCTCTTCTGCTGGGTGTGGACGAGAGTGGGCCATGGAGGCTGTCGGGGGATGGATGGTGAAGGCCCTGGATGGATAAAGCCTAGGTCCCTGAATGACCCACAAGAGTCTATGACCAGAGCTATAAATGAATCCTTATTATATTAAGAATTAAGTGTTCAATCACTGAAATTTTAGGGTTACCTGTCACATCAACTAGTTTAGTCTGTTGCCAAGGAATGGAGAGCAAGGTCCATCTTTGACCTTAGCAGAGATGGGAAAGCAGTGAGCAACTGTCAGGAGTGGCCCCAGAGGGGGCTCTCATGGCTAGATCAGCAGCAGCTCTCGGGAGCTGTGAGAGGTGGGAAAGAGAAGGTGGGGGAGAAGCGTGACAGAGTAAGAGGAAGCTGGAAGGAGAGACATGAGCAGACAAGAACAAGGCGCAAGACGTATTTTGTGGCTTATGTTCATTTATAATCACAGCCCGGAGCAATCGGGCATCCTGCAGTCGCCCTTACCTCTGCTGCCTCAGTCCTCATGGAGGGAAACTTTTAATAGCAAAGGCCACCGTGACAGACAGTGACTCCAAAAGCAAAAAACTATGCTTTATGGCGCTGGGATGTCTCAAAAGCTCCCTAGGTGATCCTAATATCTTACCAGAGTTGGGTACCACTGCTGGAGAGTGAACTTGAAATATAAATAAGAAAGTAGATGCTCTGTAGCTACTGAGAAAGCTTGGCCATCCTGGGAGGATGCCCCGTTCTCCACTTCTGTTGGCCAACAGGGAAGCAGCCTACCTGCATGGCTTTTACCTTTACTTTTCCTCACTCTCCTCTAGTCCTTACAAATGTTTTCTGGTTTAATCCAGGTGCACACAATTCCCAGATTCCTTGTATCATTTTCTATGCCTTTGTTTATTAAAAAAACCCAAAAAACAGAAAAGCCCCAGCAAACTATAGTTCCTTTAAATCTTGCTCCAGTTTTGTCCCTCTTCTACTCCTGTAGTCTCTCCACCACACTAACCAGCTGGTGAGCCCTCACAGCCATCTGACGTACGACAAAGCTGTTGGAGAGATAGAATGACTGCTGGCGTTGTTCACAGTACTCCATGAAATAAAATACGGTGGAAACCACGAAGCTGCCACTATTTATAGGGTGCTTCCTACATGCCAGGAACGGTGACAACTGATGTCTATTTCATAGTCACTTTCAGATGTTATCGTGATCATTTAATCCTCAAACATCTCCATGAGTTAGACACTGTTATCATCTCCATTTTATAGATGAGGAAACTGAGCCTAAGAGTGTTGAGTAAAACCGCCCAAAGTCAGGTCATGCAACTGGGTGACAGAGCTGGAATGACACCCCAAGTCCATATGACCCTGGAGCCAGTGACCGTAACCACTACCAGAGGCCGTGGTCATTGGTCTCTTCCACTGGACAGACAGGGAGCATGCCCTGTGCTAGCTGTTTCCTCAATCTCTTTTGCCTGTCTTGACAGGTAGATGCTGAACCAATAAATGAATCAATGAATCGTCCTAGTTTTACCTTTCATGGGATTAGGGAATGCACGATCGTGATCTTAAGGCACGTGAAGAAGATATGATATTAGTGAAAACTGCAGCTTCTTAATTTAAAAAAAAAAAGCACTAATAATATACAAAATGCCACCTTCAATGAAAAAAATGGCTGGATTCTAATTTATTTAATACTTTAAATAAACATCTCCTTAATGGGCAATAAGGATCTGTCCTGCCACATGTGTAGAGATGGGTTTCCTGGCATTGCCAATATATCGAATATTCCAGCTTCTGTATATATGTTTGCTTTTGCTCTGCATGTCTATTCGTTGGGATAGAAAGCAGGGCCCATTTATTTGTAGGAAAGAAGAATGGAAAATCTATAGAGCACTAGTTACATGATCAGCACTGTGTACAACTTGCCTCATCAATCCCCAGAGCCCCCCCGTGAGGATGCTCTCCGTCACCCAGTATCTCAGAAAAGGCTCGCAGAGGTTAAAGTCACACAGTCAGTAAGTAGTGGGATGAGGTTTTGAACCCAGGTGTCTCAGATTTCAAAGCACATATCCTTTCTTTATACAGGATATTTTTTCTAAAATGAGTGGTTCAGGCTGCCCTGAACTTAACACTTATGACTACTAAAGAAGAAAAAATACCCTGACCTCTGGCCTTAAACATCGTCATACAATAATAACAAGAATAAATGTTATCACCACACATATTTTTTCAAAAGGACCTAGGAATTAACAAGTAAATGGGAACAATATTGTGATGTATTTAAAACTTGAAGGGGAAAAGGGGCACTGGGATATTGGAAGAAAAAAAATTCATTCTTTTTTTTTTTTGCGGCACGCGGGCCTCTCCCTGTTGTGGCGTCTCCCGTGGCGGAGCACAGGCTCCGGACGCGCAGGCTCAGCGGCCACGGCTCACGGGCCCAGCCGCTCCGCGGCACGTGGGATCTTCCCGGACCGGGGCACGAACCCGTGTCCCCTGCATCGGCAGGCGGACTCTCAACCACTGCGCCACCAGGGAAGCCCCATTCTTTTCATTATGGAAAAATGCTTTGTTTCTTTCTTCAGACAGACATGGGGCACATAGGTTAAGGATACTGTAGAAAGGATGATGGGCTGTAAGGAATTTATGACACTCGCCCATCGTGAGACACAAACCACGTGGTACCCAAATCGAGAACCACAGCATACGGAGATGCGAGGCTGAGAGATTTATATAAATCACATCTACAACTGATCATGGATGAACTACCTCCAACACGTGGGCTAACAAAATGCAGGAGCTGGCAACAGCAAATCCAAAACCTGAAAGGGAGACCCCCCCCGGCACAGCCTCGTCAGCGGTCCCGACGGCTTTTCTGCCGCTGGAGATGAGCTCTGGGTTTCGTTCTGAGAGGGGGTGGACGGCGGAGGGCACGTACTTGTCTTTTGGTCGGGACCAAATGAGTTTTAAACGCAGCTTTGTGGCCCCTGTTTAAACAGCTGTTTATTCTCTCCCCCAGAAATTACCTAACGTGCTTTTGGAGGCAGCCACTTGGAGGCTGCCCGTCTAATAGACTTGGGGAATAACCTGAAACCCTGCAAGAGACCAGCAAGTGGAGACCAGTGGAAATTTATAGCGTAACCCAAGCTTATGGAATCATAAACGGCGAGGGTTTTCTTTTATAGAGTCAGAACCTCACGTTCAATTCCAGGGTCCAGAACATGAAACACTGGCAGGCTTCCTAGGACAAATACAGTGGTCTGAAATCCTCAGCAACTGGCTCTGGTTTTCAAAGACACATTACGATATAAGATCCTGAGGTAGAGCGACGGGTTCCCGAGGACTTTTCCAGAACAATGGTGTCATTTTTAATAAAGGAACGAAAAGATGGTAAATTTTGGAACATACAGGGAGGTGTAAGTGCTTTTTCTGTTCTGTGTGGTTTTGTTTTTAAACCTATACGGCCACTGGCAAGCAAAATTTCTTGAGAGAAAAAAGAAAATAATTTAGAAAGAGCTATATACGTGTCATATACCTGTCATTATTATGAAGATTCTCTGTGTCTCACACGTGCACATAATCTTCAAGTCTATCAGACAAATCACACTGGGCCTGAAGTCTTACTGGTGGGGTCTAGAAGGAACACATCAATTCTCAAACACTAACAATTGTAAATTAGGACAAGAAGGAATGTTGTTAGTAAGATGGAGAACAGGAGGGAGGCGTTTTCAACTTGCAGAGTAACAATGCGATTAAATTGAGATCCTTGTTTCCTGAACCCAGTCGGTTTACAAAATGTACAGTAATGCTTTTATATGGAAATTATCTAAACGCAAAAAACCTTTCTCTGTAAATTGAACTGAGACAGGCTTAGAGTAGAACACTTTGGTGAAAACGTGCTTAAAATGAATAAAACAGTAAAGCAAAACAAGTATTTTGCAGAAGAATACCGCAAATAAACGCTAGGTTTTTCTTTCCTTTTTTGTTGTTGTTTATTTGTTTCGTTTTTGATTGATGCCTGTTATGCCCAGAGCAACAGATAAAACTCTCACCTACAGATTCAGTTTTTCACTTGCAACTGCTTAAAGTCAAGTGATATTTTCCATTAGGGAAATTACAAACATTTCAGATGAGGTAAGTATATATAGAAATATTATGAGCCAGCCTAAGATAGGACAGACTAACCTATCTGAATAAAGATGCCTGTTTCAAAATGCTCTTGCAATGTGCCCAGGGGTCTCTTTCCTTTTAAAAAAATCATATTTAAAATTCTCCGCCCCGCCCCCCTCCGCCTTTTCTTACTTAACAACACGTGTGTCTCCCGTTTACCAGCATTTCATCTTGGCGCTCCCTTCCTTGGATGGCTGCTGTAACATCTGTAGGCTTTCTCACTGCACATGCAACAATATCCCCAATGAGCCCACGTACACTTTTAAGGCAAGCTTGGTATCTTTTGATTTTCCTTCTCTCCTTGAACTGACACCACCTAATAGATTTAGCAAGCAGTGGTCTCACAAGAATGAATGAGCAGGGAGAGTTAAGCACACTAGCAGTGGGGAGTCTCCCCAGGATAACCCACTGGACGTGATCACTGGCACTGTGTCGATGGCTAGCTGCCAGACACCGCGCTTAACACAGTGAGTGCACTGACTGCTTCCGTGATGATGTGATAGACTAGACAATGAGCTTTGAGGGGAAAGGGATTACCCACAACCAGACAGATGATATGTGACGGGGCTTGGATCTGAAACCAGGTGTAAGGACCACAGTCTTAACCAATCCCCTCAGTTCTGTTGGACAGGAATTCTGCTCATCCATTTACGCCCTCAACACTACTGCTTTCTACAGTGCCTGAGACCTTACACAATTTGTAAAAAATGAATGAATGACGTTTCAGTTCCATGTACTTCGAAGGAACCCCAGTTGCTATTTTCCCCAGATCTTGGAACGGTACCCCCCATCCCATCTCTCTCTCCTCAGCTCTATCCACCCCTTTATTCATTTCTCCCCTGTGTGAATCAGCAGAACATTCCTGGCGTGTATTAGGGGCTCCATAAATATTTGTCACCTAAAATAAACACTTCCTTTTCAAAAACTTTCCTTACAAAAACTGGGAGTCTCCTAAGCTATGTATTTTCCCCATCAAGATTATGGAGAGGGACACAGAACTTATCAAGGTAGTCATTCATTAATATTTATGTCAAGTATTCAAACATGATGCTTTCCATTCAAGTCTGGAAAACAGCTGGAAACTTCATAGCTAGTTATAAAGTTTGGCTCCAATTATAAAGTTAACCCAAAAAAGCATCAAATTTATTGAACTCCAAACACTGTAAAAACTCAGTGATAACTCCTGAGCCAGTCTCTCTCTCTCTCTCTCTTTTTTTTTTTTTTGGAACCACAATAATTCTTTTACGATGGTATCCAGTGAGAATCCCTCATGGAATTTTCTCTGAACGTGGAAATGCACATGGCCTCTGTGGTAATACAGCTGCGTCACGACATTATTGTTTACAAATGTGCAAAATAAGTACCCAAACCAATAAAAAATAATAACTTGGGCATCCATAGAGAAGAGATACTATAAACACGCAACGGCCCATACTTTCTCTACAAATAACTGTTGAAGCAAAAACACAACCACCAAAACCCCTTATTTCAAACCCTTCCCATAAAGCAAATAGCGCTGGCAGTCCGGCAGCGAATACCACTGTGCTTTCCCAAGCAAAAATGCTTTCTTATTAACATTTATCATTGAGGTGCCATTAAAGTAATGGCAGTCAAAGTGGATCCATTTACAATAAGCCACTTGGTGCTGAGGCTACTCTGTTTTGAACGGGTTTCAAACCAGCACACAGCTTCCCCACATCACCAAAGAGGTGGGAAGGACAGAGAGACAAACATAAAGAGATGGCGGGAAGGAAGGAGAGGACCAATGTGGAACCTTCCGAATATGTTGACAACTACCATCCACCGCAATCCTCCACCAGATCCACCAGAGACCAAGCCTGAGGAATCCTGCATGTGAGTCTCCAAAGCAGCAAAGAAGTCTTGCCCTTCCGGGCTTCTGCCTGGAATACTCCTCTCCCCTCCCATTCCACCTCTTCTGTATGTCTAGGGAAGCTCCTGTTCACTCATCAAACCCCAACTCAACTCTCTCCTCCTCCAGGAAACCTTCCTTGTCCAACATCAGAGAAAGCATACCATCCCCTTCACAGCAGTACCTCTGAACCCACTATCAATTTAAGCACTACATGCACAGCTGCTGACCACCTCCCAAGAGGCAAGCGCGGTTCAAGAGGCACTAGAGATAGAGTGGTGAACCAGATGGACAAGGAACTTGCTCTCTCTAAACATGTCCATCCATACATAATATAACAGCAGGCAGGATTACATTAGCACATTATCTCAATTGTATTCTATTGGGTTCTACACTTACTGCAATTATGATGCTGTCTCCCACGGCAGACTACGAACTCACTCACTGTATCTCTGTATTCACACGGTTTCTCAGTTCAGCCGTGTCTGTGGAGTTGATTTACATTAAAATTTTAAAACCACATTAACTATTACTACAGTCTGGATCAAGCACTAGGCCGGCCTGGGGAGAGAGACTAAATTTATACTAAACACCTCTGCCCTTGAGGAGCTCAGAGCCAATGCCGGGGCAACTCGTAAAATGATCATAATATGAACAAAAAACGCTTACCCTTTTCTACTTTTCAGGGCAAACGTCACTTCCTGCCATCCTCACAACAACTGTGAGAGTTGTTATTAGCCCCATTTTACAGCTGAGGACACTGAGGCATCTCCCTATCTCCTGATTTTGGTAAAAGGGGCAGGATAGACCTCTTCCGAAATGAACACAATAGAAGCCTCACGAAGCTGGCGAGATCAGGTAAAGGATGCCTGCTTGAAGAAACGGGGACACACCAGAAAGGTGAAGGTGATCGGGAGGGTAAACTGAGGCTACCGTCGAAAAAGACCCTGGGCCATGGTTATCCAGCAGCACGACGAGGAACACTCTTCCTCGGGATCCACACTCTACAGAAACCTCCCGGGAGGGGGGCCCACGGGATTCTATCTCATGTCACAAGAAGAGCAGCTCAGGGACCTGAGAGGGGGGACCTCACCTAAAATGGGGGGTGCAGGTGGGACGAGGGACTAACTCCAGTCTTGGAGGGAAAGCAGAAGTTAGCAGCTGTATTAGTTCCTAGAGCTGCTGTCACAAAGCACCACAAATGGGCTTAGAACAGCAGAAATTAACTGTTTTGCAGGAGTAGAGGCAGAAGTCTGAAGTCCAGGTGCCAGCAGAGCCATCCTCCCTACAAATCCTCTAGAGGAGGATCCTTCCTTGCCTCTTCCAGCTTCTGGTGGCCCCAGATGTCTCTCAGCTTGTGGCAGCGTTAATTCCTACCTCTGCCTCTTTCTTCAAATGATGTTCCCTCTGTACCTCTTCACATGGCCTTCCTTCTGTGTGTGTCTCTGCCTCTCTGTTTAAATTTCCCCGCGCGGCGGTTGAGAGTCCGCCTGCTGATGCAGGGGGCGCCCCGGTCCGGGAGGATCCCACGTGCTGTGCAATGGCTGGGCCCGTGAGCCATGGCCGCTGAGCCTGCGCGTCCGGAGCCTGCACTCCGCAACGGGAGAGGCCACAGCAGTGAGAGGCCCACGTACAGCAAAAAAAAAAAAAAAAAAAAAAAAAAAATTTCCCCTTTACATAAAGAAACTAGTCATACTGGATCAGGGCCCGCCCTAATGACTGCATTTGAACTTGACCACCTCTGTCAAGATCGTACTTCCAAATAAGGTTACATTCTGAGTTACTGGAGGTTAGGACTTCAACATACCCTTTTGATCCTTTGTGGGGGGCATGGCAGCAGGGCAGTGGGGGCCAAATGACACAGTTAGGAAAGAGCATCTGGTCCCTGAGCAGATGCTTTGGTCAGCAGCCCGGCAGCCCTAGCTCCTGCAGACTCCTGCTTGCTGTCCCAGCAGCGCAGGTGGCCACGTGACACAGTCCCTGCCCGTCAGACATATCTGGAGAATCACACGGCTGGTGACCCACAACTGTGACAAGTGTCGAGCTGTCTCGCCAGCTGACCCAACGGCAGCGACCACCGCCCTCTGGGCTTCTAATTAAACCAGAAAAGAAGAGGCCCTGTTTGTTTAACCTAATTTGACTTAACGTTTCCTCTAACTTGCAGCTGAACTCATTCCTCATTGATAAACCTTCTAATTGGTCACTGTGTTTCCAGTCCTCATCCAGCACCATCCATTCTCTACCCAGCAGCCAGGACATTGGCATGGGTCCTATCATGCCAATGTGACAATTTCATACGTCACAGCTTATGTCAAATGCATGTCATATCTTATATATCAAACAGAGATCATACATGATGTCACATCTTATATGCTATCAAACATACCACGTATCATATATCACATATCACATACCAGTCTCTCTCTAGCTCGAAATTAGCCAGTGGCTCCTTATTGCAGCTAGAGCAAAATCTCAAGCCCTCACCATGGTGTGCAAGGCTCTGTGAGATGTGGCCCTGGCCTGCCTCTCAGCCTTCACCTTGAATTTCCCGCTTCATTTACTCTGTTCTAATTCCACTGCACCTCCTCAGTGCCTAAAACACGCCAAGTTCCGTTCCTTCTCACCAAGCTCCAGTGGTGGTGACTGTCTCCCCTGCTTGGAACACTCTACCACTGCATCTCTGAGCAGCTAGCTCCTCGTCATTCTTCGTGTTAGAAGGATGCTACAACAGTGCCCTTGCACAGGCAGGTCGAATGAAGGAGAGAAAACCAAACGTTCCTTGAGCACAATCGTGTGAGACGACCACCTTCTAGACAGAGACCCCACACAAGAGCTTTGGGCTCACCCAATCCCCTAAGGTCATCATTTTGTCTTCTGTTTCCCACTTCCCTTCCCATCCCACCAAACACAGTCTCATGGAAATAAAACAGGAGCATGGGCACATGTGTAGGCATGCAGCCCTCCCAGTCGGAGGGAGAGCCAGGACCACAGCTAGGTTCCTTGCCCCTCAATCCCAGGCCTTAGGTCTTTCTTTCTTTCACACGACCACATATGCAGATCAGCACCCGGGTATTAGCCTGCCAGGGCTGCCATAACAAAATACCCACAACGGGTGGCTTAAACTACACAAATTGATCTTCTCACAGTGCTGGAGGCTAGACGTTGGCAGTTTGGTTTCTTCTGAGGCCTCTCTCCTTGGCTTGCAGACGGCCACCTTCTCTCCGTGGCCTCATGTGGCCTCCCCTCTGTGCGTGCCCCCCTGGTTCCTCTGTGTGCCTCCAAATTTCCTCTTCTTATAAGGACACCAGTCAGATTAGATGAGGTTCCTCCCCAACAGCCTCATTTTAACCTACTCACTCCTTTAAATGCCCTATCTTCAAACACAGTCATAACCTGAGGCCCTGGGGCAGAGGGCTTCAACATATGGATTTGGGGGAACACAATTCAACCCATAATAGTGCAGAGATAATAATAACCTCAAGAGGACAGAACTCTGCTGGTCTGGTTACCAGCAATGATCTGTCTATTCCGGCTCACACGATGCCCTGTCCAGAAGCCCTGGAATCTGATGCTGGCTATTTCTGTCATTTCCTGGCCGTCTGTCTCTTGAGACCTCTAGATAATATTTCATTATGGAAATTTTCAAGCATAGCCCAAAATAGAGAAATTAGTTAAATAAATCCATAGTTGACCGAGAATTATCAACATGTGTCAGCCCTGATTTGTTTACCCAAGACTCCAGATCATTTTCAAGCAAATCCTAGGCATCACATCGTCTCAACTGCAAATGTCCCAGTATCTATCTACAGTACAAAATGAGTTTGATTTAAAATAGTATCCTACTCCACAAATTAACAATACTTGCCTAATACCATCTACTACCTAGTCCATATTCAGGTTTCCCTGATTGTCTCAGAAAAATGTCTTTGAGAGTAGGTTCATTTAAATCCAAATGAACACGAGCATCACGTGTTACACTTGGAGGCTATGTCTCTTTAGTGCCTTTGATCCACATAACATTTTGAACTCAAGTGCATGTTGGCTCCGTACTCAGAGCACTTCCTCACTTAAGATGTCAAAATGGGGCATCCATCATCTAAGGTACAAGAACCCAAGGGCTCGGGTCCCCCATGACTGGAGGGTGTTGTCTTCTACACCTACCTAGCACAGATCAACGAGGGATTTCACCTCGGGAGCGGGGTGCGGCTCCTGAAAGAGATGCTCTTTCCCTTTCCAAGGGATCTTTGTTCTGAATTTGGATTAATTTAAATGGCGCGCGCACAGAGGGAATTTATAAGACGTGTTTGCGGAATAATCGTGACCGATACTCATGCGACGCGTGCATCTATAAGTGGGAGTGTGTGCGCAGTAGGGCTTTGAGGGGGCTCCTGTGTGCCCCCTCTTTAACGCTGATCAGTAGTCAATCCCTAACAAGGGAACTGGGGTGAACATTTATATTCAAACTGTGTTGGGTCCCCTTATGGAAGGTTCTTTCATTTGGTCTGTTCGTCGCAAATGCATTTATCAGGCGATGTTATTACATAGGGAGAGGAACTATAAAAACACATTTTTAAGCGTTAAGGTTTTACCATTCTGTCATCTGTGTACACTTTAATCACCGAGATCTTTGGGGCTGGTCTTTCAAACTATTATTCCTGAACAGCTGTATGCTCTAAAATTGATAGTCTTCTTAGTTGATGGATCCACAAAAAAAATTGTTAAATATTCAACAAAACTCCGAATGGCTGCAGCCACCTAGTCTTAAAATTTCCCTCCAAAGCATATATAACAGCTTGATATGAGCATCTTACTCCTGTTTACTGAAGCAATTATTCAGTCGTTGTTACTGAATAAGCCCCAGAAACGGTACATTTCTTCAAAAGGAACAGTGATATATTTTTAAATGCGTATTACTCCCTATCACTTTGAACACTACAATCTACATGGAACACTGGGGGATTCATGATATATTTGTTTCTCGATCACACAAAGGCCTGACTAGCAAGAACAGTGCCAGGCACGTAGAATCTCTGCCTCATTTAGCCAGCTGGCTTTAAAGAAATTCATATGAAATAGTCTCCTGTCGTGACGTGTCCCTTTCACTTTCTAAAATCCCTGTTGAGTGGTCATTAGGTCCTAACATCTGGCCTTGACAAACAGATAAGTTACTTGTGGTCCAGATGTCAGTAAAGGTACGAGCAGAAAATAAGACTGTGCAGAGAGATGCGAAACACACACACACCCTCAGGTCCCTTAACTTTAACAGTGTCAAGAGAACAGGTGAGCCCTGGCACATACCAGGTGTGAGCAACACGGCAAAGTGGGGCTGCAAAGGCCTGGTGGGGTGGGTGTGCACGGGTGCGGGGAGGGGGCAATGCAGAGGCAGAAGCAGCCCCACCCATTTCTTGAATGCACTGCTTCCGTAAGCGAGTCTCCAGGCAGTTAACTGTATATTCGATTGGGTGCCCCTCTATGCCATTTGGGAAACGAGCCCCCAACCGCCTCAGATGCACAGGCCACTGGGTGATCCGGAGGAACAATGAGATGTGGGTAAAAAAAAACCTGTACTCAGGGTTCCAGGTGGGAAAGACGAGCAGGTCAACCCAGGGGACGTCCATGCAGGAAAAGTCACTGCCAGAGAAAGGGAACGCAGGAAGCGACATAAAATAAACCACAAGTCCCGGCCCTGGCTGGTAAGACAGCAAACTGGCGCTTTGGAACGAGGCGCCTGACGCAAAGCAAATTCAAACCCCACATGAACCAACAGGCGCCGGAATGACACGGCAGTTCGTTTTCATGGCGCGATGAGAGGCCCAGAACGTGAGGGACGCGGCAGCGTGTGGACCCGAGAAGCTCTTGGGAGAGCTGCACAGACACCCGAGTGGTTCAGGAGATGCTGTGATGAAGAAAAGACGCACACGGTCTTCATCAGATGAGGGGGGCCCACGTCAGAGACGAACAGGATTCACCTGTAACAACCAGAGCTCAGGAAGACGGACTCCCACAGGGCCCGATTACTTCCCGGAACCATAGGGGCCGGGAACCTGCAGGCTTCTCTTCAGCAAAGCACTAGCCAACACACTTCTCTCTGTGATCGCTGCCTAGCTAAAATGAGTTAATCTCGTTTTCCAGATGAACTGTGATTTTTGTCTCCCACAGGCTGTGATTACAGGATAAAAGCATGGTGTTAACTGGAGGGCTGGGGGGCGGCAGGGGGCACTCTTCAGGGCCACATGCCACGCACAGGGAACCAGCCAGTTTTCATCCTCCCATTCCCCGCCCCCCGTTCTATTTTTAATAGAGTTAGAAGAATGCAAAGAATCTAATCGTAGGGAACTCTGAAATGACACGCAGGGCGATAAACCTTTCCGATGAATTATGTCACCTCGTAAGAGGTCAGAGGCCCAATTTATCTTCGTGTTTGGAAACACAGTTTATGGTCCTGACAAAATTTAAAACACATCTAGGGCAAAATAAATGTGTAAACGGCACTGCGTTTTCAACTCTCTCCCCCCTTATTTTTGAATTGCTCCTGAAACATCAGTCAGCAAACAGGTATGTGCAGAGAACCTGTTACCTGGAAAGCATATTCTGCTAGGTGCTGTGAAGAAAAAAATAAATTTCAAGCCAACACCTGGGTTCTCCCTGCAAGGCGCTTTATACCTCTGGGTGACGATGCACATCATTTTTCGTTTTAAATTAAAAAACATTGTTTTGGAGTATAGATGCCCATAATGAACGCCCTTGGAGGCACAGACCCTGGTTCTAATCCCAGTTTTCACCTTTATTAACTAGGGGGGTTTGAACAAGCTGCTTACCCTCTCTGAGCCCGTTTTTTCCATCAGGGAAGGGGTACCCAACTTTCAAGGTGGCTGTAAGGAGATGTAACACAGTATGTGTAGCTTTTAGCAGGTGACAAGTGTTTCATGAGGCATAACTTTGAAAATAATTATGATTTCCCAGGATACTTACGGAATCAGAGAATGATATCCAGACCATGTGGTAGAGTGGGGTGGAAACAAAAAGATGCCGTAAGTAGGAGCTGATCCAACAGATAAACGTACAGGCTGCCTTCCCTGGTGGTTGAGAGTCCGCCTGCCGATGCAGGGGACATGGGTTCGTGCCCCGGTCCAGGAAGATCCCACGTGCCACGGAGCGGCTGGGCCCGTGAGCCATGGCCGCTGAGCCTGCGCATCCGGAGCCTGTGCTCCGCAACGGGAGAGGCCACAACAGTGAGAGGCCCGTGTACCGCAAAAAAAAAAAAAAAAAGTACAGGATGCCCAGTTGAATTCTAACTTCAGATGGACAACACATTATTTCTTAGTCTAAGTATATCCCACACAATATTTTTAAAGTATTGATGTGTCCCAAACATTGCACAGCCTACACTTATACTAAGAAATTATCTGCTGTTTATTTGAAATTCAAATTTAACTGGGTGTCTTATATCTTATCTTGCAATGCTAGGTATAGGATTTGAGTCTTACTAGCCACGAAACTCGGGGACAGATATCGTAACTCCTGAGGTTCAGTGTCCTCATCTATGGAACAAGGCTAACTGTAAAAATAACACCTGCCCCATTCACATGGTTGCGGTGAGAGTCCAGTTGTGTACCTGAGCGTGTTGTGTAAACTGTACAGTATCATTCCTTTTCTAATGTTTGTTTTTTTGGCTTGTCTGTTTATTGCCTTACAATAGAAACTCATCTTAAGGTTCATCTAAGCCCTTCATTTTACAGAGGGGACTGTTTGGGGGGAGGGGGATTCTTGCCTAAGGCTTTACAGCGGGTGAGAGGGGAAATCCTCTGTTACAAGAAGGTGGTGAGTGCTTCCTCCCCTCCCCTGTGCACATCTTGGCAGCGCCCAGCAGGCCTGCAGCGCCTGGTAGAGCAGTATGTGCTCTCAAAACCACAATGGCACGTGTCAGAGGAGAGTATCCTTCCTAAGGATGATCTCTGACCACTGAAGTATGAAGGGAAGGCTTTAAACCATGTCTATACTTGATTATTCTTTCCTATTCTTTGAGATGGCGATTGTAATCCCGAGAGGGTAGACGCTTCAGGCTGCAAAGTTTCTACCTATTTGGAGCGCCGCCTGCAGCATTTAGGCCATCTTGGTGTAAATCCTGGCTTACCCACTCCCTAGCTGGAAGCAACTTGCTTAATCCCCCCCCCCCCCCGGACTTCATTTTATACAAGAGTAAGAGGACCTACCTGACCGAGTCATTGGGAATATTACGTAAGACCGTACATAATACAGCATTATCTCACTACGCTCTTCCTTGACACACGCTTAGTATGAAATGACTATTAACTTTTTTTTTTTTTTAATGTGTGGGCAAACACACTAAGCAATGAAATCCTAAATTACTTTAGATGATTATTTACCTTAAAATGGCCTTGTTTAAGCACATATTTCTCAATCAACAGATATAAAAGAGCGCCAACTGAAGAATACGCGGCAGGGGCTCTTTACACTTGAAAAGCTTGACCACCACTGATTTCGAGCACCCCTGGCCCTCATTTGCCAGTCCGCTCCTGATGTGGCAGAGGAGAGCTCTGATTCACAGACTCTTCTTTTTAAATAAATTTATTTCTTTATTTAGTTAGTTATGTCTGTCTGTCTGTCCGTGTTGGGTCTTTGTTGCTGTGCGCGGGCTTTCTCTAGCTGTGGAGAGCAGGGGCTCCTCTTCGTTGTGGTGCGCGGGCTTCTTGCGGTGGCTCCTCTTGTTGCGGAGCGCGGGCTCTGGTGTGCGGACTTCAGTAGTTGTGGCATGAGGGCTCAGTAGTTGTGGCTCGCGGGCTTACCTGCTCCGCGGCATGTGGGATCTTCCCAGACCGGAGCCTGAACCTGTGTCTCCTGCGTTAGCAGGCGGATTCTTAACCACTGGGCCACCAGGGAAGCCCCTTCACAGACTCTTCGGATGCAAACGTCCAGAATGATCAGAGAAAGAACCTGCAAAAAGAGCCTATGAAAATGTGTCCCTGGTTCTTAAGCAATGTTGCAGGTGATGAGGCATGGACACGTGTGCACTGCTGATCTTCTGCACAGGGCACACCTATTTTACATTTGTATATTTGGGGGCTCTACACAAATGTTGGGGGAAAATAAGAGATTTCTGCACGCAGGTTAAGTCTGACTAGGGTAACTTTTGAAGATGCCAGGGGAATTTCCTGGTGGCGCAGTGGTTAAGACTCACCTGCCAATGCACGGGACACGGGTTCGAGCCCTGGTCTGGGAAGATCCCACAAACCGCGGAGCGACTAAGCCTGTGGACCACAACTACTGAGCCTGCGTTCTAGAGCCTGCAAGCCACAACTACTGAAACCCACACGTCTAGAGCCCATGCTCTGCATCAAGAGAAGCCACCGCAATGAGAAGCCCGCGCACCACAATGAAGAGTAGCCCCTGCTCTCCACAACTAGAGAAAGCCCGCGCGCAGCAACGAAGACCCGATGCACACAAAGATAAAATAAAATTTAAAAAATACATTTAAGGTATCAGAGGATGGCTTTTGTCCTTAAATCCTCCTATTCTGAATGGGGGTGAAGGGTGGAACTGGGGTGGGAGTAGAAAAATAAACCCTTAACATGAGACTACCTGAGGGCTCAGAATCAATGCTGCAGCTAAGCTTTTATGACAACTCAGGATGTCAATTATGCAAATAATCTGTTCTTGAAAGGAAGCAATTTTATCTTCTTTTTAAAATATTCAATAGTTTACATGGAATATTGTCTCCTTAGGCCTGCTGGGTAAGTGACTGATTCACTTCCAAAGGCAGTTTGTCCCCTAAGTCAGGTGTAGGCGTAGGTGCTGGGGAGAACCTTCTGAGAAGGTGATGGGCCCATCGGTACTTATGGGGACATGAGTCAAAAGGGAGATTTCAGGCTTGAGAAAGGATGGCCCTAAAGTCTTTCTTCTTCTGGATGAATTGTCAATGCTTCCATAATTGGAAAGACATCAAATTCTAGGGGATACGGGACCAAGTACCAGGACAGAGACAGGCTGTGGAGATCCTGAGTTCTCCTCTTCCTCCCCTGCAGCTTCTTTCTAGTTGACAAATGAAAAGGTTCAGAAAAAGAAATGAAAAGATGGAAAAAGAGAAGAAGAGTTTGGGTCTGGAGAAAGCTACAGAGAGATGGAGCCCTTGATTACAGAAAGGAAGAAAGAAACGGGAGATGGAATTGTGATGGAGTCAGGGTGCCCCCAAAGAGAATGTTCTTGGAGAAAACACCTAACCTAACGGCAGAGGCAGAAAACGGCACAGATGCTTTAACCTGACCCGGGAAAGAAAGAATAAATGTGTCTAAGGATGTGGGTGTGGGTGTGGGAAAGTTAAAGGCAACTGTCTTCAAAAAGCTGCCCTGATGGTCTGGAAAAGAATATACAGAGTCAAATGAGAGAAAAGTTACTCCAAAAAGGTATACGTACTTACCTCAGGCATTTTCTGTTTTGATAACTTTATTAAATATGGAGCTTGACAAGATGAAAATGTTTGAATTAAAATGCATTTTAATAAGCCATAATGGCAAAGAATATTTTTTAAAAAGTATATATATATGTGTATAACTGAATCACACTTTGGTGTACAGCAGAAATGAACACATTGTAAATCAACTATATTTTGATAAAAAATGCATTTTAATAAACAAGGTGTGATTATGTTTATGATCAAATATGAGTGAATTCAGGTTTTAATAAAAACCTGCCATCTGTGACTGCAAAGTGTATGCCACTAGGCAGGAAGCTTCTCGAGGATACAAATCTATCTAACTCATTTCTATATCCACAGCATGTAAACCAGGCTCAACACTCAATAAAGGTTATTTAGTGAATATACAGATGAATGCCTATACCTAGCAGGCCATATTCCTTAATCAAGATATACCACCACCACCTGGTGGCAAAGTACCAGAATTGCAGGAATAGGGGTTTGGTTTTGTTCTTCTTTTTAATTAGTATGCACAAAAGCAGTCTTCTCTGATGGTGTACATGGCATTCCACAGAGTCACCAAATACAGAGAAGTAGAGGAAGTAAAAAAGCAAATAAATATTAAACTGTTTTGTTCCAATAATCCCAAACAACATCAGCTTTTCCCAGTCTTTTCCTGTTACTTTAAATATTTGTTTCATGAAATCCTCCCGATTTTTTAGGCTGCACAACTGCAGACTAAGAGCAGAGCTGGGTTCTCACATTAGCTTAGCAAGCGTGTAAGGGGGAAGGGGCGCTTGACTGACAACTGACACACTGATGACAGAACAAAGGCAGAGCTTCCACTCGGCACACTGCTCCTTTTTACAGCCACATTTGCCTGTCCTTGTTTTCCTATTCTCTCACAAGAAGACCCTTTGACTCTTTCTGCTTTGTTTTGTTTTACGTTTCACACAGCCTATGTTGTCAGCTACGTCCGGAAGCTACAATGAATATAAAGTGCTGGGCAGGACAACGTTTGATAAATGTAAACAATATGCAGAGAGAAAACCTCTCAGATGAAAAATCCACATACATTTTTAACGGCCGTCAGACCGAATGCAAATGGCTTTGGAAAATCTAAGTGGTTGGCTTTTTAATATCAAAGAAAATCACAGCCTTTTCTCTAGCACTAAAAACACCGCTGCACTAAAAAGGAATCAGTAACCAAATAAAACAGGGAGCTGATCTTCACGCAAAAGTCACTGCTGCTGCCCTAACCTTAGAAGCAATGTTGCCCTTCTAGAAATGTTAACTGGGACCTAGGGTGAGCGAACTGGGAATGCTGCTGTTTTTTAAGGCCCCCTCTTACAAAAATAAAATAAAATACAAGAGTTGGCCCGGCTCACAAATGAAGCCACGTGATGTCAATGCTTGGAAACTGCTGGGTCTCAGTTGTTTTCCAAGTCACCGCACTGGCAGTCTTGCCTGAAAGAAAGGAGTCAATAGGGAGAAAATAAATAGAGCATTTGCAGAACTCACCCAGCAGCTTGGAAAACTGTCTGCTTACCATTACACAGTTTTAACATGTCATAATCATTTTCACAGTTAAGACACCCTTCCTGCAGTTTAGACCAAGAATGCATGACTAATTTTAACCACTTGTGCAAATCTCCTAATGGAAATTTCAAACAGCTTTTATGGATTAGAGTTTCGTAAACTGTATGGAGAGAGCCCAGCAGATACCAAGCTGGAATCCTCCTCACGTTGACCTGTCGATACCTAACGAGTTCCTGGGTAACAGGGGGCGATCACACGGTCCTTACACGAACTGTATTTCTTCCCGGCACCGCATCTATTATACATTCACCGTATAAAAAGTAGAACCAAGTCTCATGACAATGCAGACAAATGAGAACGGAAGGTAGGTGGTGTGTTACCATCTCAAGCCTCACCAGAAACTTTTGGTGAGGAGCAAACTCTAGAGGTCACCCCACCTGTGGTCTCACTAAGTTCAAATCACACAGTGTTAAGGTAGGGAGCAGTGTCCCCATTTTACAGACCGAAACTGAGGCTCAGAGAGGTTGGATCACTGGGTAAGGGTAACACAACTGCTAGTGGTTTTAAAAAAAAAAGGAAAAAAGAGTCCCAAGCTGCCCCTTTCCACCATGACATGCTGAGTTGAACAGCATCTAGAGATTTGAAACACACGGCTGGGCGACTGAAGAAGCAAGCTCCCTTGGAGATGGATGTGACGGTTGTACAACAACGTGAATGTACTTAACGCCACTGAATTAGACACTTAAAAATGGTTAAAATAGGGGCAAGACAGGAATAAAGATGCAGACGTAGACAATGGACTTGAGGACACGGGGAGGGGGAAGGGTAAGCAGGGACAAAGTGAGAGAGTGGCATGGACATATATACTCTACCAAATGTAAAATAGATAGCTAGTGGGAAGCAGCCGCATAGCACAGGGAGATCCGCTCGGTGCTCTGTGACCACCTAGAGGGGTGGGATAGGGAGGGTGGGAGGGAGGGAGACGCAAGAGGGAGGGGATATGGGGATATATGTATACATATAGCTGATTCACTTTGTTATAAAGCAGAAACTAACACACCATTGTAAAGCAATTATACTCCAGTAAAGATGTTAAAAAAAAGAAGGCATTTTCCAACTGAGTTGAAAATCATACTGTTATTCAAATATTCAATAAATACGTATTGTGTTCATACTAAGGAAAAAAATGGTTAAAATGGTAAATTTTACGGTATATAAATTTGACCACAAGTGGAAAAAAAAGAAGAATTAAGTTCAAAAACTGCTTTTCACGGAGATTGAGACGAGGAAGATGGCGGTCAGCACAGTCTGAAGAATACCCTGTTTTACCTGCCATGCTAGAAACCCAGAGCGTCAATAAAAACGAAAAAAATTAAGGACAAAAATCCTCCCTTTTAGGAAATCAAGATCAGTGGGACAGTCGGAAACACATCGAGGTTTCTTCTTTTTCTCGGTCCCCAAATTCAAGCATCTGGAGTTCCTGGCGTCTTCTAATCACCTTTATGGGGACCCCAGCTCCTCCACTGTTAGCACTTTGCACAGAAGATGGAGGAGAAGCAGGCATTAGGCTCAGAGGCAAACAAGGTGAAGGGCTGCCCGGGTGCCTGCATCACGATACACAGAGAGAAGGAGCACGGAGGAAAAAGAAATCAAAATTAACGTTCTCCCTCGCGGTTCTTAATTTTCCTCCTGGCTAAAGTCAAGGTCCTCCCAGCCCTCAGCTTAACACCCCATCCTCGGGCGAGGCTTCCCTGACCCCACTCATCACCACAGGGCCCCGTAAGTCCAGAGACTTGCCTTTGAGACTGATTCCCTTTGGAAAGAGCAGAAAGTTCTCCTGTGTTGAGGCAGGAGAGGAACTCTGGGGCAGGGGCTTGCTCTGGAAGCCCAGGGCTCCGGGGGTGGGGCGGGGGGCAGGAAAGGGCGAGCGCTGGCAGCCATCGGGTGGCAAGGACGCACACCCTGGTCCCTTTCTCCTGCAGTGAGCCCGGCGGAATTAAAAGGGAGGTGGAGGGTACGGCTGTTCTTAGGAAGCACTTTCCGTGGCCCCAGAGCACACAGCTCTCCTCTACATGTGCTCTGGAAAATGTGTCCAGGAAACACTGGACACCTCTTTGCTCTCTCCTTGCCACTCTCAAGTCATGTTCTGTTTCTCCACCACTGGCTTTCCACCTGGAGATGCAGTCGTGCACCTGCTCCTCTGTCTACGAGCTCCTGGCTGTCAGGAAACCCTACGGGGCCGTTTCTTCCTTTGCCTCTATCACTGGGGCTTTCCCCTCCCGCTTCCCACACCAGGAGTAGAGCCATCGCTGAGGGCAACTCAAGCTGCATCCCCAGCAGACGGCTCACATCAGATGCCCTCTCGGAGTGAGGGCCCAAGCCGCCCAACCAGGAGGTCCCACGGAGCCCTAAACTGAACTCTCTGGTTTACGAAGTCGTTCAGACAGGTCACCTTTGTGTGTTTTCTTTTCAAGCCCTTCTCCTCCTCTTGGTTCCCAAATCCCCCACATAGAAAAGAAGGAAAGAACAAGGGAGGTGGGTGGAGAGATGGGAGTGGGTGGAGGGCTGTGGAAAAGGGTGGGGAGAGGCGGCGGAGGGAAGCTGGCCTGGGTTCCAAGTCCCGGGCTGCCACCTGTTACATGGCCATGAGATCTGCAGTCTCCTCATCTGTCAAGTGGGGATGCTGTGGGAACATTAGGAAGAAGTAGGGTAACTGAATAACCAAAACAAACACCTATGCAGCGCTCATTACCTGCCAGGCCCTGTTAAAGTGCGTTCTGTAACACTGTACATTTCATTCTCACCATCACCCTGTGAAATAAGTACCATCATTATCCCTCCTTCAAAGATGAAGAGATTAGGCACAGAGAGGTTGACTAACTTGCCCAAGGCCACACAGCTATACCTGGCAGAGTCTGGATTCAACCCCAGGCAGCCTAACCCCAGGCAGCCTGGCCCCAGGCTGTGTCCATCACATGACACTGTACTTCTACTACGGCACTCACTGAAGGCCCTTAATAAACACCGATTCCTTGCCCCCTGCCTTTCGAAATTCTTTTCACCACAGTCCTTTGGGTTGATTTTCAATAAGCTTCAATCCTCTGGGTGTTGTACTCTCTCAGCTTTCGTCAATTAGCTGGAAATCATTCAATAAACATTCATTAAGCCCCCGTTCTGCGCCAAGGACCATGCTAGCAATGGCCGCTTCTCCAAGACCTGGCTCTGGTGGCTTTGGCCAGCATGACTCGGAGGTGACTGGAGCCAGGCCCACTGCAGGTCCGTAAATGCCGCAAGAAATACTACACAGAAGCACAATAGCGTGGCAAAGCAAGAGGCGGTCCTGTAGGACAGAAGGGAGACCCTAAGCGCTAGCACGGCCCCTCCCCCAGGCTCATGGTGCCCTTGGTCTTTGGACCTCGTTTCTTTGTGCAGCCTGCGCTGACTGTGAACTTGGGCACACCTCCGTTAAGTGTCCTTGGTCCACCTACTAGGGCATGTCACAGAGATAACCCTAGGACAGTGTTTCTCAGTGGGGGCGTTGCCAGCATCTTGAGGAAGGGCGTTTCTCTGTCCTGCGGGAAAGGCCACACCTGGCAGAACGCTCAGCATCGTGTCTCCCTAGCCACCTACCCTCCCTGAGGCAGACAGTGCCCTGGTTACCTTGTAATAAAAAACGCCCAAAGTGCGAGGAGGGAAGAGCGCAGTGCTCAGCTAAGAACCACTGTCTTAGACGATGTGACTGCAAGTCAGATGACCCCGTGTGAGATGCCCCGATATTATTTCCTGGTCTGGAGAGACAGAACATAGGGGAACAGGGTACAGAATTCCATTGGGTTCAAAGGTGATTTAGAGCTGCTCAGAAGATAATTAGAGAGAAGAGCCCGAAGAAATGCAAGCCTCAATTCAGCGAGGTGCCACCTGGTGGAGGGTGCAGGTGTCAGTAATCAGAGGAAACAAGTGATCTGTCCTCTTTAAGAAATAGAATCAATGATAATTGTTGCATCTATAAAAAGGCGGTTGTCCTAGAAGCACTGGTGACCACGAGAAACGAGTTCGCATGTCGCCCAGGAGCCTCACTGCCTGTAAAGAAACCTCAGGATGATGAGAAGCAGACCTAAATTTACATGGCAGGTAACCCCCACACTGCTTGGTATGACATCATGTTTCCTTAGTGCACAGACATCATTTAACCACAGGAAGACTTACATAAAAGGATGAATGCCCTCTTCACAACCGCTCTATGAGATAAGTACTATCATAATTCCCTTTTAAAGGTCAACAGAATAAGCACAGAGAGGTCAAGTTACTTGCCCAAGGCCACACAGCAACATATGGCCACACAGCAACTAACTCCAAAGCCAGGCAGCCAGCGTTTGAATTAAACCTAAAAGTACCACGCTTTTATGTGAGAATTAAACCTAAAAATATTGAGATAATCAAAACGAGAATAACACTACTGTGTTCACACACGTGGCACCTTATGAACCTGTAATATTTGAGTTGGGCCTTCGGGAGCAGGGTTAGCAAACTATGGCCCCGGGGCCAAATCTGGCTCACCACTTGTTTGTATAAATAAACTTTTACTGGAACATAGCCAGGCCCACTCATTGATGTATTTTCTGGGGCTGCTTTCATATAAAGGTTTAACTTCTTGTGACAGACACCAACTGAACTGCAAATTCAGAAATATTCACTATGTGGCCCTTTACAGAAAGAGTCTGCTCACTCCTGCTCCAGAATTATACGTTAGCCTAATAGTTTCCATTTTAAATGCATAAATAGTAATCACTACAGCACTGTGACTGTAGGTAAAAATATCACTAAACTTATAAAAGTATCAGAACATTAAGTAAGCTTAAGGTTCAGCGTAATCGAAGTTTATTATATAAATATGCAAATCACTTACATTCTTGGGGAGTTTGTCAGTAAAAATACTTGAAAAGGAAATCAAAATATTACATTTATAAATGCAGCTTCATGTTTTCAAGGTCTGTACCTAAATGCATACACGAGCTGAAATATTATTCTACAGCTCCTCCAAAATGACTGCTAAAATTCGTCAGGCTTGCAAGCAACATAATAAGAATTGTAAGTTGAATTTACAAGCCTAGAGAAGAGCTAGGATTTGGAATTTGTCACGTGAATAAGAGAACTTTTCATTTTAAAAACCGAGGTAAACCTCTGGACGTTCTCTTCTGCTCACAAAGGCCACCCTAGAAGCTTTCAGAAACCCCCAGTAATAATCTGGATCTCGAATCTTCTACCCTCTGCTGGTCGGTGGGAAAGAGAAGTCGAAGTATTCCAGAGCAAGCCTAAGTCTTGATTGGCACCAACGCCTGAATCCAGACCCCGTCTGCGTTGTCTGACGCAGTGCAGGGTGTGAACGTCTTTGGTAATGGGGGCTGAGCCAGGCCAAAGGATCCCACACAGGAGAAACACCAAGGAAAGATGCCAACGTGAGTTAATTTTTAAAAGATACATACATATACACGTACGTATATGTATATATATATATATGTATATACACACACACAATGATGACAATGGTTAACACCACTTTATATTATTTTATATGGCATTTATAATTCACCAAGCCCTTTCAAGCGCACTATGTCTCTTGATCTAGTGAAATAACACAGCCATTCAGGGGGCAACGTGACCTGTAGAAGGAGGAAGGCCTGGAGTGATCCCCACCTACAAGTAGCACGGCCTTGGGCTAAATACCCGACCGCTTGGTTTTCTCAAAAGTAAGCCGGGGGAAAAGTAGCACCCACCTCATGGGCAACTGTCAGGATGAAAACAGAGAGCGTGTGAAACGTGGGCTTAGCACCCTGCCTGCTACGCAGTAAGGGTACCATGGTTCTTCCCTGCTGGTCACCGTGACCAGCATCATTCTAGAAAAACCCTGCGAGGTCAGAACTCCAGGCACTACTGTCCCCCTTGGGGAGGAAGACGCCAGGAGCAGAGAGTTTAAACGACTTGACCGAAGGCCCGCGTCCCCAGGCAGTGGCACCGTATTTCGGACTCCCAGGCCCTGTGTAGGTAACGTGTACTGTGTTCTCGGCCTGTCCCGCTGAGCGTCTCAAACTTGACCACCATCAGAATCAACCCACAGATTGCAGGCCCCACCCCCCGGGAATTCTGACTCAGTGGGTCTGCAGTGGGGTTCAAGAATTTGCATCTTTAACAAGTTTCCAAGTGACCGCAAGGCTGCCGGGTCCGGGGACCCCACTTTGGGGACCACTGGTCTGACTCAGTACAGCCCCGTCAGGGAGTCACCGCTGCCCTCCCTCCCACAGTAAATCTGGTGCGTACTCGTGGGCCACTGAAGTGTCTGTCACCTGCTCAATGCTTACTAGATGGCTTTAGTTGATTCTTTTATTTTATTTTTGCCCTGGAGCCGTTCAGTCTGGCTTGAGTCTCTCAGCCAACAACTCCGCCCCGATCTCTTCGATCCACGTGAGCACTGGCCCTTGGATTTGGAATATGCCGTTTTCTTTCTAGCTGTGACCTTGGCGGCTCTCCGCACAGACTGCCTTTCCAGCTGGGCTCTGCCGTCTCTGATCCAGCCCTGGAACCCCCCTTAGCAGGCCACAGCCTCACAGGTGCGACCTGCGTGCCACTCTCTGATGGAGCCGCCTAAACCCCGCCTCTGCGACCTACCTCTATCGTGAACGACAAGCGACCCTGCTCGCAAACGAGGGCATCCACGTGCCCCGCCATCAAAGCAACTACACGCAGCCAGATACGGCAGGACGGACCAAAACTCATTCTCTGGCTCTTTGATTTCCTGTTTCCTGCTTGTAAAAAGAAGAAGAGACACAAAAGGCACAGGAGAGCATGAAAAAGGAATGGGGGGGGGGGCAGGGGGGAGAAGTGGGCAGGGGGAGCTTTGTTCCCTAGAACTCAGGACATGTGATGCCTGTGGATATAAATACTGGAATAATAATAATAGGAGTAGGAGTAATAATAACAAGTGGAGCCAGTACCAGCAGCGCTTTCATAGCTGAACAGTATTTTGACAACACATGTTCGTATTTCATTTGAAATTTATGAAACCTTTGTCCCTGTAATCCCACGAGCAGCAACATGGTAAATGAAAGTAGCAGACAGTCCAGATTAATAATATTTTGCTTCGTGTTGGAAGGGCATTTGAAAGAAGAAGCTTGCTTTATCTGTCCCCCGTTTTTACGGTTCCTGGTATTGGAACGGACTGAGGCTTCTAAAATTGGCTGGGAAATATTCATAGACGTGTTATTAATTTATGGGAAACTGAAGGACCCACCTCAAGGTTTAAGTAGTCCATTTAGAAACAGCCAGGAGGAGGTGTGAGATCCGCAGCAGCGTGCGGTGACAAAAAAGCGTGGTGGGGTGACTCGGGGCTTAAATCAAAGGCGGGAAGACGACCCTCCGTAAGCTGTAAGGGTTGATATTCTAATAAAGCGTTCTTACGCGAAAAAGCAATCTGTTCACATATGAATTCTGCCATATGCTTCCATCTTTCCATGGTCCACAAGGCCATGTCAGTAATTTCCAGTAGTTACACGGGCACGCAGGATGCCTTGGCTGGTTAATGCGAATAAATGGGCTGGATTTACTGTTTTTCTAATGCTCAATCGACACACCATGCAGGCTGCTACCAGAAGCAAAGTAGGATTTATGGGCTTGCACTGAATTTCAAATGGACGCAGGAGCAAAACAACGGAAAGGCAGACTGACGTGTCGTCTAATGTTTCCCAGGGAAGGCTGCCGCTCCCCTGACAAAGCTAAGGGTATTGTTTGAGGAGCCGGAGGAAAGGCTCTTGCTGTCCGAGTGTTCACAGACGCACTCAAGGACGTGGCCGCAGCTTGCACGCAGGCACACATGCCCCGCAGGTCTCTTGGGGGTTCCTTGGACCCCCCCCCCCCAGCCCTAAACTATGACCTTCGCATTTCTAAATTGTCTTTATTTTTTTTAAGTTTTCATTGAAACGTAGTTGATTTACAATGTTGTGTTGGTTTCAGGTGTACAGCAAAGTGATTCAGATATACATATGTGTGTGTGTATTCTTTTTTAGATTCTTTTCCATTATAGGTTATTACAAGACATTGAGTATAGTTCCCTGTGCTATACAGTAGGTCCTTGTTGGTTATCTATTCTATATAAAGTAGCGGGTATAGTTTAATCCCCAAATCCTAATTAATCCCTCCCTACCTTTCCCCTTTGGAAACCGTAAGTTTTTTTTCAATATCTGTGACACTATTTCTGTTTTGTGAATAAGTTCATTTCTATCCTTTTCACAGATTCCACATACGAGCGACATCATATGATATTTGCCTTTTTCTGTCTGACCCCCAATGTTCATAGCAGCACTATTCACAACAGCCAAGACACGGAAGCAACCTAAATGTCCATCGACAGAAGAATGGATAAAGAAGATGTGGTGCGTATACCCAAAGGAATATTATGCAGCCATCAAAAAGAATGAAATGATGTCATCTGCAGCAACATGGATGGGCCTAGAGGTTATCATACTAAGTGAAGTAGGACTAAATTGTCTTTAAATCCTGATGTTTTTATGTAGGGTTGCCTCCCTGCCAGCCGCAAAGAGTACATGTCTCAGATCAATCAGCTCCACTCACTGGTTCTAATATCACAGGATTTAACTCTGCATATCTCACACCACAACTTTAGACGGGAAAGAGAGGGTATTTCCATCTTTAATAATTTGCATCGGCGAAGAGAAGAATTAAATCTCTTAGATCAGCACTGCTGGCCGCTGGCACTACTGACACACCAGGCTGGCTAATTCTCTGGAGAGGCTGCACTGTGTATCATGGGACACTCAGCAGCCTCCCTGCCCTCTACCTACAGATGCCAGTAGCAATGTCTCCCCAGCCCCGACCTCCTGGGACAACCAGAGATATCTCCAGACGCTGCCAGATGTCCCCAGGGGGGCAACGTCGTCTGCACTGCCCCAGAGGAGCACCTGCCTCCTGAAATACTGCTGTACGACTGTTTGGTTCTATGTACATGTTAAACAAGATGCATATACATTACAGCATATATGTGTCACCCAGATGGGGATAATGTTAAAAAAGAAAGAAAGAAAGAAAAAATCAACTGCAGGGCTTCCCTGGTGGCGCAGTGGTTAAGAATCCGCCTACCAATGCAGGGGACACGGCTTCGAGCCCTGGCCCAGGAAGATCCCACACACCACGGAGCAACTAAGCCCGTGTGCCACAACTACTGAGCCTGCACTCTAGAGCCCGTGAGCCACAACTGCTGAAGCCCGCACACCTAGATATCATGCTCCGCAATAAGAGAAGCCACCTTAATGAGCGGCCTGCGCACCGCAACAAAGAGTATCCCACGCTTGCCGCGACTAGAGAAAGCCCGCACGCAGCAACGAAGACCCAACACAGCCAAAAATAAATAAGTGAATAATAAAATAAATAAATAAATTTATATTTAAAAAACTGCAAAAGTGGGACTAACACAGGGATATATGTATGGTGGCTGACAGAACAGGCAGCATAGTTTTGCCGTGGAACTTGGAAGTGATAAACAGAGGGAAAATTAACTGCAATACAGAATTATCCCCCCCCCGGTATAGAGTCGGACATGCGTGTATGCTGGAGGGGGGCTGGACTTCTAGAATGGCAATAAAACACAGGAGGTGGGTGTCAACAACCCCAGGCCACAAAACCAGAAAGAATATCTGAGTTGCGGACCCAGGAGGGAGGCAAATGATCGCTTTTCAACATGCACATTATCTGCAGCAAAGCAACATACATTTACAAGCGTCAAGCTGCACCTTCAGGAGAGAGAGATCTGAAAGGCTGCTGGCGAGCTCTGGATACAAATAAAAATGAATAATATGATGATGTCCATATGGCTGGGCTTTAAAAATCTTCCGTGGACATCTCTCTCGTAGCAAAGAAGATCCATGGGAGTAGATGTGTATTTAAAGACTCGTGTTCTATCTTTTTTTAAAAAAATTAATTAATTAGTTTATTTTTGGCTGTGTTGGGTCTTCGTTTCTGTGCGAAGGCTTTCTCTAGTTGTGGCGAGTGGGGGCCACTCTTGATCGCGGTGCGCGGGCCTCTCACTATGGCGGCCTCTCGTTGCGGAGCACAGGCTCCAGACGTGCAGGCTCAGTAGTTGTGGCTCACGGGCCCAGCTGCTCCGCGGCATGCGGGATCTTCCCAGACCAGGGCTCGAACCCGTGTCCCCTGCATTGGCAGGCAGACTCTCAACCACTGCGCCACCAGGGAAGCCCTGTTCTATTTTTAAAAAACAACAACAACAACAACAGACGAAAGAGGCACTCTATGAGAAAATATCTGGGTGTGCCTTCCTCTAAACAATATGGTTTAGTCACCCAAGAAGTTGACTTTTTAAGAAAACGAGCTTTGATTTCCTGTGACTTCTAATAAACTCTGGCACCGACACTCCACCAGGGAAAACTGGGGATATTCACACCCTGATTTAAGGAGCATGAAATTAAGATGGTCATCTTGGTTTGTAGGAATCATAAATAACATACTTACGGGGCACCACTGGTAATCTTAGTCCCCCGACCCACTGTTTCCTCAACTGTAAGTGGAATAAACATGAAAGTGAAGGATCCGGGCATATGGCCCTTGTAGTTGCAGAGGAACAACTATAAATCTACAGGTGTTACCTGTAAGGGTTCATTCGATGTCTTGGAGCCCAAAGGTCCGCATTCTTCAAGACCAGATGTTAGCCAGGTGCTGGCAACTCTACAGTGAGTGGGCATCGCTCTACTGTGCTTCATGGTGAACCAAAGAATTGATGAAAACCCATCTCCATAAACGCTGTGTGCACTTTGGGGAGGACTGCATCTTTAGGAATTGGTAAGGAAGCCAAGGGTTCTGCTCACTCTTGAAGAAAATCTTTCAAGCACTTAAAAAATCTGGGAAGGCAAAAGTTGATGCTTCTCTTCCATTCACCACTATAACTGAGAGCAGCGTGGAGAAATGGACCACGTAATAAAGCCTTTGAGGTTAGTCCAGGGTGCGAGTTGAACCACACCCTCTGCCTAGCACAGCGGTTTCCTCATCTGCAAACTGGGAGCTCCCAATAACTCTCTCCAGCAGGGCTGATGAAAGGATTAAGTGAGAAGATGTTTTTTGAAAATACCCAGCAGGCCAATTCTGGGTTTTCCTTTCTGTCTTTGTCATGTGATCAAGCTATTTTGCAAATGAAATGACTGTAAGCCTTTTGCAAGAAAGGAATTCGCCAAAATCAGACAGTCGACTGAGAATCAGGGGGTCCCTTCTGCCAGGCAGCCTGAACTCTGGAATCACAAACAAGAGAAGCACAGCTGGAATTCCAAGCCCTGGGTGTACGCCTATTCCCCTGTTGTACAAACATCAGGGGAAGTCCTGTGCTTTTGCTTTCATGAACTTCTAAAGCAGTAAAGACTTGTATTCAAAGCACTCTTACTTTGAAAAAGAAGTCATTAGTACATTTTATGAACTCAGAACCCATTAGTGAAGATGTATTGAATGTGTCTGCTCAGCGAGGATTATCAAAGGGGGCCTAGGGACGACACTGGACATATAGATTGGGGCCTGGTTTGACAAACCTTTAGCACCTGCAGAAGCCTGAACACAAGGGCTTCAGCCACCTGCGCTATCTGAGAATACCCGAGTACTGATGCGGCCCTGAGAGAAAGCATCAGGCCATGCTGGGCAGGCTGACAGGTGCTCCTGAAGTGCATGCATATGCAATACAGTCCACTGTACGGTTTATAAAGAATCAGTGGCCACTGGCGGCGCTTAAATAATTCAGGGACTTAATGGTAGAGTTTATTCATACATGCATCCAGGCGGTGGCTGGAAAATGCCTGGATGGAAGGGAGAAGATAAAGAACCGGGTCAGGTGTATCCTTTGGAGTTTGAGGCTATGCGTGCATTGATGTCTGTGTCCTCTTTCCGCCAAATGCTTTCAGATATTCATTCAGCAAACATTTCTTGGGTAACCACCTTGTGCCTGTCTGGCCCTAGACAACACATGGTCCTGACCTCAAAGAGTTGGCAATGTAGTAGGTGAGGTGTTAGGAAGAAAGAATCATTCTGACACCTGTTAAAATGGTAAGGAAGACTTCATTCAGGGCTGTAGGGGTCAAGACCATAGCAACAGTGGGAGAGATCAGGCTCAACTCCGAATACAGTGAAGACAGCTGCGGATTTATAGCCAAGGAGTGAGTAGGGAAAGGTAGGGTGGAGTTGGTGGATTAAAAAATTACTAAGAGACCTCAAGGGTAGGGGAATTCTTACTAAACTGACTTAGCAGGATTCTTACTGAAGGCAGGCCTGGGCGATCAGATGCCAAGGGTGGAGGCATTCTCTCTCAACTGACTTAGAATTCTTGCTCAGACCGGGCCACGCAGATGCGGCCAGGATGGGTCCAAGGTCACGGTCTCGTCCCGAAGTGGGCTCAGAGGAACGTGACTGAAGTTTGGTCAAGAAGAGCCTTTGTTCAGGGGAGAAGCGAGGGCAGAGTTTGTCCCTAGACACTAGAGGACTGAGCTAAGCTTTCTTAAAGAGACATGATGCTTGGGGTGGGGGTCAGGGGTGGTCTTGAGAAGCATGAGCAGGAATCAGCAAAGGGAAGTTCAAGGCAAGCGGATGACAGAGCACCTGCCGAGTACTGGCTGGTGACCGTCCCACGGTTAGGTGTAGCTAGAGGAGGGTTTCTCAACAGGGACATCATTGAGATTTGGGGCCTGGATAATTCTCGGCTGTGCGGGGCTGCCCCTCACGTTGTGGGATGCCAAGCAGCATCTCTGGTCTCTCCCCAGGAGATGCACTCCCCATCTCCCACCACTTCCCCAAGTCCCGACAACCAAAAAGTGCCTCCCAACACTGCCAGCCTCCTCTGGGGGAAACTGTCCCCGGGTGAGGAGCACTGGCCCAGGAGTAAGCCCTGTGATTGGCGTGAGCAGGGAGGGCAGCTGGCCTCGCCGAGGATGACACGGGGGGCAGGTTTTAAAGTTCATCTAACGAGGGCAGAATCTTCTGTGCTCTAAATATGTAGGAGAAAGAGAAGTGAAATGCGTCAGTGCATGGGGACCTGGAAGAGATAGATTTGTCAGAATCTTTGCTAAAAAAGAAAACTAGCAACGGATACACTGACTCATCACGAATAATCTTCGGAAATTAAGGTTTCCAGGTAAGTTTCCCATTTCTGATTAACAACTAAAGATGAAGCTAACACAGTAAGAAGCACAGAGATGCTTTCCAGGGGTTAAATTACTTCCAAAATATTTTCACGTCTTGTGACGTTTATCTGTAGTGAGGCCTTACTTTTTTTTTTTTCTTTTTCAGTTTACATTCAAAGTGCACTCCTATTGTAGAAAACTTTAAAGCACAAAGAAGAAAAAATAACCATTCCTGGTTGGTGTGCTTGGATTTTGGCCCCGTGACATGCTACAGAGGTTTCAGAAATTATTTTCTAGGTTAAGTAAGCCCTATTTCAGCAACAGCACCAAGCCAGCACGTGCGCCAGACCGCATCTGACCTCACACGCATGCTCTGACCTCACATGCATGCTCTTTTTCACTTCTGCTAGCAGGATTAGCAAAGAAAAGGGAGTGGACTGTTTAACATGCCTTTCTAGCTAATTTTTAATCTGTTCCAACACAGGAACTTTAAAATGCCTACTTGGGAGCTTCAGGGACGCTAAATAATAAACCCTGAAGGTTCCAAAATCTGGTTAATAGTCAGACCTGCAGATATGAAATATGGTATTAATTTAGGATAACATAATGCCTAAAACTGAAGCAAGTTAGGACTAATTGAGCTACGAACTGCTTGCCTTGGATTGTGTAATGGAGGCTGCGCCCATAGAGGGTGGCTGAGCTATAGATAGCCATTACTCTTAGCAAATATGTTTACTGGGGTCTCTCTCTCTTCATTACCCAACCTCATATAGTGTATGCCTGCGTATTCCGATGAAACATAAAACGGCGAGGCAGAGTCACAATTAGGACGCCCTGAGAAGCTGCATCAGTACAATGGGATCTGTCTCCAAATGATTGTTCATTTAACCATGATAAATATTTATCAGCGTGTAGGAGCACGATCCTGAAACAACCAGAGCTCACGTGGAAAGTGAGGGAGGACGTTTACATTTTCAATTTTCCCCTTTCGAGGAATACGACCCTTTCGCCTAAGACACATGATTTGATACGAGGACGTGCATTTTAAATTCTAAGTATGCCACGGGAACGTCAAGAACATGTTAGGTTTGTATGTCCATTATCTACTTAACGTGACTTGGATACACTAGCATGTGGGAAGCAAAGACAAGAAAAGTGCGTGAGGGGATGGAAATGAAACAGCGCTGATCTGGGTGGTCATTCCACACACAGCCTTTTACGTTTTGCCAAACTTGCGCGGCTCAGGCCTTGGCTGCTGGGATATGGAATCTGCCTGTTACCGTGGGGCATCGCGTGTGGTCCAGGGAAAGGGGATGCTGCCTTCCTGGGTGAATTTCAGAACGGAAGAGATAACGGTTTCTGTGCAGCAACCTCTGCTTCTGTTACAGGCTGAGATAGCACGTGGATGACGGCTGGAGTCCCCTGTAAATACAAATGCCTTCTAACTGCCAGGCCACCCCTACACACAGTCTGAGTCCGAGAAGAATGTCCTACAGCAGTGGTTCTTAAACTTGGAGGGCTTGTGAAAAGGCAGCTGGCTGGCCCCCTCCCCTGTTTTGCTGATTCATGATGTCTGAGGTGTGGCCAGAGGATGTGCATTTCTAACAAATTCCCAGGTGATGTTGCTGCTGGTGTGGAAACCACACTTTGGGAACTGGGTTCTTACAGCACAGGAAGGGTCCGAAAGGTGCCGCTTGAAGGGGACACTGGGCACTGACAGTATCCGTGTCTACTCCCAGTCTATTCCCCAAATTTATTTTCACTTTCTTTTCCTTTCTTTCTTTGTCTCATTCCCTTTATTTCTCTCCCCCACCTCTTCCCTTCTTTTTTATTTACATTTCTGTTTCTAAGTCCCAATTTCTATTTCTTCTTTTCTTCTTCTTCCTCCTTTGGTGTCCTTCTCTCTCTCCCTTTCATTCTTTCTTCCCCACGCTCAACCCCACCCTGAGATCTTTTCTCCCAGCAAAAAGTAACCTCCCATCAGGCTCTCAACGGTGATTAAGATTACAGACAGACCCCACGCAGGAGAAAGACGCAGGCCGAGACCTCATTCCCCGGCAAGCAGAATGGGAGCGACTGTCAGAGCAGTTTCGGGGAGGGAAGCTGTGAATTTTGTGCTAAGCACTCGATGGCAGAGGCTTCTCTGCTTTTGTATAAGCAAAACAAACAAAAAAAAATCACTATCTGAAATATTATACATAGGACAGTTATTACTGGTAGATAGAGGAGCTTTTCAGCATTAATTCTCGTTTGGGGGCTATTCTTACATTTTAGGATAAACAGTCCCTAGGTCTCCTTGTAACTTGCACTTAACTCCTGCGCGGGATGAACACTGACAACAAAAGTGACTATTACGGTGAAGAGCTACCTTAAACGGACTTAGCTCTTTATAACCTTATTGTGTCAGACTCCGAATATTAGACACATACCAAAAAAAAAAAAATTCTCACAGTGAGAGTTATTAGGCTGCAGAATAGCTTCGCGAGGGAGGTCCCGGGGCCTCATCACTTGAGTCATTTGAAACGAGACCCAGACCGAACACGTGACTGCACCCTTGGGGAACCGTCCTACCTGTGCTGAGGATGGACAGGTGACCTCACAGATCCCTCCCAGGGTCATAAAATCAGAATGGAGACTGTGACAAGTCATCTTGCTGCTGCCAGAAGTGGAGACGCTAACAGGTCGAGGGGCAATATCACAGGGGGTGGACCAGGTGACAAAGGATGTCAAAGAGAAAGACGTCCCCTGCAGGGACCGTGGGCAAAGCACAGCCCAGGATAAAAATCAAAGCGGGGACGTTCCCGAAGGAAGTCCACGATGTGCTTTTTTGCAGACACTGGTGTGAGACAGGCATGCGGTGCGTCCCCAGGTTTCTAGTACCTGCTAGCGAGCTTGTCCACGCTCCGCCTGTAAGAGGAAGGAATCGCCAGTTCATTTCCAGGCTCCCTCTTTTTGGAAGATGTGACTGTCCCACTAAAACACAGGTGGGAACAAAGAGAAGCACAGGGATGACGGTGGCATCTCTGTAGCTCAATGTAAGGGGGGGTCCATGAGACTTAGAGTTCAAACCAGTTGTAATTGAGACTATGATGGAGAAAGCATACTGGTGTTCCTCACCCCAAAGTCAACTACTTGGACAGAGTCCTTCTGGATCTTTAACAGGGAAGGAGGGGGTCCTGAGAGGCTCCATGTGGCTTCTCTAGCCAGATGGAGGCCGCAGGCACGCTGTTACCACATCGAGGTCCCATAGCGAATCTGAGACAACTGCAGACGGGTGGGGCGGAGAGGAATTCTGGACCTGATCTGACCCAACATGCGGCGGCCGCCATTCCAGTTCGACTGGCCCTAAACTGCTAAACCTCAGGACACTGGATAGGACCAGTCACGCCTGCCCACCCACTCGCCCTTCCCAGGAGAATTCCCACGGTCTGTGGGCCCTCCTACTGAGGTGGGCATGTTTTGTATCACCTGACACCTCTCCCTCCCCACTCTGACAACAGTTGAAGAGATCACAGGTCCGATTATAGCTGGGCCGAAGGCAGTCTATCCAAAAGTTTGGTTTGCAGTTTACCGACGGGAAGGATAACTCATGCCAATGGCTTCCCGGACTGGGGAACGGCAAACAGACTCTAAGCCTGTTGTACCACAGAGAGCTGATGCCAAGATGCCATGAGATGGAGCTGAGTTGCCCCATTGTGAGCGAAACCAAGAGTGGGTGAGCCAAAACTGCAAGGGAAAAGAACAGATAAATGGAGCAGCGTCTGGCAGAAGGCAGTCAGGGAAAAAAGACACAGCGAATGTGCAGGAGGGAATCGTCGGAGGCAGGCACCCGAAGCCGCCTCGTCTCCTAGCTTGCCAACATCTCACAATGAACCTTTTCTTAAAAGAGGTGACATGAGTAGGACTCTCCGTCCCTTGTGACCAAAGAAGCCTAATTAAGACACTCAGAAAATCTGAATTATACATCGTGATGAGCTCTTCAAACTCAAACCACTACCATTTGACATCTAATATCAAAACTCCCTCAAGACCTTAAAGCCCGTGGCTGATCACAGGGACGGAACACAAGAGCCAGGAACGCTCGGCGTTTCTCCTGAGCTGCCATTTTGGAAACTGAACACAGAATCTGGAGATTCATTTATTAAAATTTCTGATCCTAAAACACAAAGGTCATCCTCATAGCATCCCCCACTTGGGGAAGACCTGTCTTCCCCTTGGAGCTGATGTTCAATCACCAAAGCATGTGTGATTTGCAAAACATCCACTTCGCAAGGTACCCAGCACACTCTTAGCAGTGGGCAAGTGCATTAGGCAACGTCCTTCTTCCCCCTCTGGGCTGTGAAAGAATGAACGGTGTAAGCTCTTTTGGTTGCAGGCTACTCCGAAAGGGAGAAGTGCTTGATTAAAGAGAGACGCCGACTGCACACATGGAGACACGTCCATCCTCACCGGTCCAGAATGACCTGACTTTGGGTTGAAAGGTTCCTTAAAAGTTTAAATCCAAGAGTGCTGCTAGCTCGTGGTAGGAGAGTGGCAGAATGCACTAGGCCCAATTGCCAAATATCATGCAATTCTAGCAGATCCTGACTTGTGGATATAAAAATAATAATTGGTAAAATAAACAATAATAACAGCAGATCCCCTTTGCTGAGTCTCTATAATGTCACTGGCTGTGGACTTTATATATATTCGTTTTCTCAATTCCCACAGTAGTCAGGAGCTCAAAGAGCATCTCCTTACAAAAAAGAAACTGAGGCTTCAAAAACAGCTGCTCCAAGCGTGGTCCAGGGCTGGGAGCATCAGCCTCGTCTGAGACCTTCTAGAAACTCTGAGCCCTGGGCCTCAGCCTAGAATGAGAGAATTAGAGGCTCTGGGGCTGGGACCCAGGAACTGAGTTTTAATAAGCCCTCCAGAAGATTCTCGTGCCAACCAAAGCCTAAGAAGAAGCACTGACGTAGTAACTTTCCAAGGCCAGATAGGAAGCAGCAGATTTAACACGGAAAGGTTTGTGCTGAGTGCTGGAAACTGTCCCATCCACTCGAGGTAATCAGCGAGGAGCCAGGCTCGGGCTAATCAGGTTAACACCTGTAATACGGGACTCCCCTGAGATCAGGATCGGGGACCCTCAAACCCTCGTCTGTCCCGAGAGACTCTCTGTCTGGGTTGCCTAACTCTGCTTCCTTCCTTTCACGTATATGGAGGGACTCTTGGGTGCCACTGACCCCAATTTACTTAAATCATGATTACGCGGACTCTGATTCAAGGATATAAAACACCTTCTTTCATTTCCTTATAGAAGAGTGAGAATAAAATTAAGGACCAACACAGCATACTCTGTACCAGACACTGAGCTAAGAGTACTAGCACAGGGATGGCCAACAGAACTTTCTGCGGTGATGGAAACGTTCTCCATCTGTGCTATGAAACGTGGTTGCCACTAGCCGTGTGTGGCTGTTGAGCAGTTGAAATGTATGACTGAGGGACTGAATTTTTAATTTCATTTAAATTTTAATTAATTTAGACAGCCCCATGTGGCCAATGGCTACCTTCTGTGTTAAAGAACCCAGGGCTAGATGCCTCTTCTTACTTAAACTTCACCCTAAGCCTATGAGGGTAGAAGCTAACATTATGCCCATTTTACAGATGACAAAACTGAGGCTTACAGAGGCAAAATAATGAGCCCAAAGTCACATAGCCAGCTAGTGGTGGGGCTGGCATCCTAACCCAGGTCTGCCCTGACTCCAGATCTCCAAGGCTCAAAAGCACTCGGCTGCCATCAGGTAGGTGGGTTTGGGGGCCAGTGCTCAGAGCTCTGCCCCAGCAAAGGCAATGGCACTGACCATGTGGCCATTGAAAAAAGCTGCATCTGAGTATCTCATTCTCCGGGCAACAAGCAGCGCTGGCATTCTCTTGGCAGCCGTCAATGAGCGGACGTTTGGACATTATGCTCCTGTTATCAAATGTGCATTTTCCACTTAAAAGTAAGGAGTTTCTATCACAAATTATTTGTATGGAAATGATACTACTCCTGGCAGAGAAACAGGAAAAGGAGCTTTTTACTGTTTCTTTCAAGATTGAAGAAGAAATAAAAAAAAGCCTACACCGATGTTATATTCATTCTTTGTGCTCTTTGAAGGTTGCCCCACCTTTGTACCCTGAACTTACCACTGCTGTGGTGAGAAATAGGCCCTAGGATCTCAGGCACCTATAAGAAACCTCCATCTCTGTACACACAGCAGGCCAGCAGGAGACACGATCCTCCCCAGTCCTTCCCTGTATCCAAGATGCTGGTACCTCCACCCAATAACTTCACCAAATGGCATCACTGAGATTCCAGGAACACACTCCAGACTTGCCTCCGTCCCTGCTCTCCCATCTCCTGACTGTGGGAAGCAGCATGGTACAGAGGGAAAGGTCTAGACCTTACAGGCCAGGCCCACTGCGCCCAAATGTGCTGTGCCACCCTGGGGAGGTGGCTGACCCTCTCTGAGCCTCACTGATCTCCGGGGTAAAATGGGAAGAGCAATGACTCTTCACGGAACTGCTCTGAGCAGTTGACCCTGTGCCTGGCCTATAAGAGGGTCTGGGGAAAGGGTAAGTTTCTGATCATCCCTCCTTTCTAGCCCTGAGCCAAACGCTGACCCACTATTAGGCCTATCCCAGATCTCATCTTATCCAAAGGACTGCTGGGCTCCAAGTCTACATGTGTTTTCCTGTTTTCGTATTTTATAGATCCGAATCGAAGCCCACACCAGTTCAGGGATGTGCACTGTGGTTCTGCAGACAACCACCACGTTTTTGGCACAGACCACTGGCCTGGACTTGCTTCCCGAGCTGCGGATCTCTGCCCCGTCTGCTTTTTCTTCCATGTGGCAACCAGCACGTGGCCCTGCACACAGTAGGTGCTCAAACGAATACTTGTTGAATGGAATTTCTGTAAAGACTGAGGCCAATGTATAATAAGCAAATTCCGCCAGCCCTTCTTTCATTTATTCAACTAATATTCATTAAGCACCCACTACATCTGCTAGTGGCAGGCGTGGGTTGTGGTGCTTGGGGCACGGCAGGGACCAAAAGGGACCACACCCTGGGCCTTGCTGGCATTCACCTTCTAGCGGAGAAGGGAGATGAGACAATGACCAAATGAAAGGATAAAATAGAGAAGACAGTGTCCCTCAGATGGTGATACACACTAGGAGAAAATGAAAGCAGGGAAGATTCAAGAAGGGCAAAGTTCAAGAAGAAATGTGCCATTTTAAATAGGGTGGTCAAGGAAGGAGTCCATGAAAAGGGTGTATTTGAACACAGATTTAAAGGAACTGAGAGAGCTACATTTTAGAAATAAACTTAATTTGGAAAATAAAAAATTACGAGCTCAAGAAATGCTTGGTTTTCTATTCAGAAAGATACATCATAAAAGAACAAATACATTTATTTCATGGACTAACCTCAGTTCTCATGTCCTCATCTACCTTAATACCAGCTAAAGCTTACTGGGTGTTTATTACGCACCAGGCAATGCACAAGCACTTTATATACATGAGTTCACTGCCAAGAGAAAAGGTGGAAAAAATAAATGATGCCTGGTAGGCGTCATAAAGGCTAATACTAGTGGAAGACAAGGCAGAGCGGTGGGGACTGCAGCGCCCCAGAGGACCTGTCCCACGCAGCGTAGACGGCTGCTGCCCAGCAAAGGGTGACAGAACAGGCTTAGGATTGTTTGATCTTCTGCCTTTAGGAGAGAGGCCAGAAACCTGGATTTTTATGCGAAATGTCCCAATTTCAAATTTTAAAATGTTGGCCAGCAATTAGAAGTTTCCAAAACAACATGAGGGCCAAAACACTTATTTTTAATGTCTTCAGGACATAGTTGGTCTGAGCAGAGGTTTTCAACCTCTGGAAGAGATAGGAGGTAAAGAATAGGCAGGAACCCCAAACATGTGAGGATCCTGTCAAACGGCCAGGGTACCCGTATCCCGAGACTAGGGTGTAATTCATATTGGAAAACATCCTGACTTCCTGGGACCTCTTGTGTGCCTGCACAGTGGTCAGTGACCTTTGGTATCTGGCAAACACTGTGTCCTTGTGTGTGGACGGAATATACCCACTGGGATTTGAATGCAAAAATAGCTGGTCGTTCACTTAAAAAAACAATGACTTTTTGTGGCTTATTGGTTTTTTTTTTTTTTTGCTTACACTCCACCAATAAAAATGCATTTGGCAAAATCGTCCTGAGGAAACACCTTCTCTATTCAAAACTGTTTTTCATCCCCTTTCACTTGTTATTTCTAAATTATCTTATCAATAATGTATTAAAGTAATACTCGAAAATGGAACAATACTGCACCTTTAAGAAAATATTATTTTTCCTGAGGTCCTATCAAGGTAAATTTCATCAGTATTCAAAGAATGAGCAAAGCACTTCAACAATTTATTTCAATAAAAGAAGACTGAGCTGAAAGGAGTATAAATGATGAGAACTTGCTTTAAACTGATTTATTCCCTGCAGCAATAAAAAGAATGTTTCTTCACTCAGCTGTTTAATATGCAAATATGCAGAACATCCAGCCCCTGACAGCACATCATTAATAAAACCTTGCACTGAGCACAGCACCCGATATTTCATTCTGATGAAAATACATGATGATGATTTTAGACTGCAGACTTTTAGAGTTGGAACAATGTGCTTTCCTGGTGATGAAACCCCACCGGTCACTGGGGGGACGGAAGCTTTTCAGAGAAGCGATCTGATTTCTACAACAGCAAGTCCCAGGGTAAAGAAAATAGTAAAGACTGAAGGCTGAGAACAGTTCATGCAGCCGAGGCCCAAATGACACGATTTAAACGGGGGCTAGTGACAGAAGGGGCAGAAGGCTTCTTTCGGGGGGGTGCTGGCCCGCCAATCTTTTACGTTTTGTTTTGGACTACATAGGAAACATCCCCCTGGGTGATATCTTTGACGCTAGTTTTATATCCACTTGGAACAAGACAGCAAGCTGTAAAAAGAAGATACAGGGCTCAGGAACTTGAACCCCTGGCAGGCTCTCCATCCAGATACTGCCCTTGTTATGATTAGTAGTAACTTCTGAATTACCCTGAGACTCTTAAAACAAGCAAAGTGAAGAAGAGGCTGGAAGATACTCCTTGTGCTGGACCACGTGTTTTCTCTTTCCACTAAAATCTTGGATTGACATTAACGTGCAGAGGATTACAAATCCTTCAAGAAGTTTTTTTCTTCCTTCCAAACTTCCTGTAACGAGTATGCCATATGTATGAACAGAAAAATCACGTTTTAAAAAACATAATTTACCTTTTTAAAAAAAAAAAAAAAAAAGCATATATATATATGGGCCAGTGCCCAGGGACTTGTAAGACTGCAAGCTCTGGGGAGGGTTCTTCGCTCCCAGCATTGTAGAATTCTCCCATAAAACCCCATGCTTTCTCTCAAAACAAATATTTATTAAATGGTTAAATGAGTTACTAGTTATAAGTGCTTAGCACAGTGCCTGGAACATGGCAAGCCCCATAAAAGTCCTTGTTAAATAAATAACCAATAAGTCAGATTAAATATTTAAAGTATTTTAGTCTACAGAGATGAGTTTTCTGTAAATATTATTTATTTAAGTAGACAGAGAAAGGACAGAGAAATGCTGCTTCTTCTCCCTCCTTTTAATATTAAGCTTACTATATTGTATGGTTCTTGTTGAAACTATCACTCTAGCTTAGACAACTTTTGGATTAAAATTCCAGTTCCTGTGCTTGTCTTTGTGACCTTGGGCAAATCACTAATCACCAGAAACCACCTCAGCTGTTAAGAATACACGATAGTGATCATACTTACTTTGATGAGTGTTTTGAGAGTATGTTTCAACGTGATCATCTATGTAAACATTCGGCACAGGGGCTGGCCTAGGATAGAGGCTCAAGTTTACCATTCAATCACCTACTAGATACTAACCACTTTATATACATTAATGCTAATTTTTATGACAACTCTTCAAGGTAAGCGCTGTCAGCCATGTTTCACTGTGGGGAGACTATGTGTAGATGGATTTGGACAAAGCTACACAACTTGGTCTTCGACTCGGGTCTACCTGTCACCAAATCCTCCACTAGCATACTGGCTTTCTCCCAGACCTGCCCTTTCCTCCAGAAAAAAAAAAAAAAAATCAGATACAGTGATTATTCAAAAATACATGGGAAGAGTAAGTTTCCATCCATTTACCTCTATTTTCAGTTATAATTCACATGCAAAGAGTCTCCTCCTTCTTTTTTTTTTTTTTTTTAATAAAGTATTTAAAAACAAGGTAGGTTACGGGCCAGGAGGCAGAAAGATAAAGGCAGGCGGCAGAGAGGATGGGATCCACTGCCTGGGAGATGATAAGCGTGACTACTACAGTCCCCGAGGTTGCACTGCTATTGCAAAAGCTCATTTATTAGAGAAAGGACTCTCGTGTCTGTAATTTGTTAGATTTTCTCCAATTCTAGACAACTGTGAGAACAAGACGTCACCAAAGCTGATCTTCAAGCTTGTGATGGTTCCTCTTTCACTGAAGATGAACCAGATGAAAAGGATCCAGATGAGAAATGCTTTCCCTCCTCACACACCCACCCGTGTCCCTCCTTCTCTCGGTCATCTGTGCTCCCTCCATCCAACCGAAAGCATAACTCTCTGTGCCAAAGGAAAGAGGGCTGTTGGGTTTTATGTCCAAATATTTCAATTATAAATCAATCATTTAGCAAAATTCAATGAACTCTGCAAAATCTTCTTTTGAATCAGCTCCCACCGAGAATCCAAAAAGTCTTGGGGACAAAATTTCAAGCGGTCCCTTGCAGGTTTCAGTAAACTTCTCCAAGCTAGTACTTTCCGTGCTTCTGATTTTATGTGCTCTGTAATACGCCCTCATAACTCAAATGGGATGAACCAATTAAACATTTCCCTGTAGTCTCTAAAATAGCTGCTCTTGGCATGTTTTTTGCCTGGCACAAACCTCTGCGGGAGGATACGATAGAAATCTTGCACTATTTAAATATAGAATTGGGACATCAAAGAAAGGGTTGTATTGAAATAACATGGATAATTAAGGAAGTGGAGAACAGTAATAACTGATTTACATAAAATGCTAATGAGTCTCTTGACTTGTTTGGCAATTTGCACTTTAGGCTTGGTGACTGTGACTCCAAATTTATGATCTAATTTTTATTTTAATATTTTCTTTTAGCGAGTTGTAACCAACAGTAATGGGCGCCTGCCAACGTCTAAGTTCTTCCAGAAGAACCACCCGGAAGCTTCTTTCCCCCATCAAGCACGCGGGGCTTGGAGATGTGACTGGTCCAGGAGCTTCCCGGATGCCCTGTTTGAGTCGGGTTTCTTTTTCTGTTCCGGCGTTGGCATCTTTAAGGATGCTCAAGTGGTTTTCACAATATTCACAGCCAGCTGAGCTATGTGGGATGGAGAACTTGGCAAACAACGGCAGTGCCACAGGGGCTGAGTGGGTCCTTGTGCAGCCTGCTCCTTGCTATTCGGAGGGAAAGACTGGGGAGGGGGGGGTGCGCAAGGCGCCCTCTCGCTCTCAGGGCAGCGAATACTCCGCACCAGCCTCTGGTACCTTTGGCTTCTGAGAAGAAATTATGTGCGCCGGAAATTCCTGTTTTATTGCACTCTTCCCCTGATCTCGCCTTGCAGGGCCACTGCCTCCCGTGAATGCGAATGAGGGCTGGAGCTGTTCCTTGAGGACGTGTCTGCCTTGACCTTCAGCGTACCCTGTTTCCCTCCAAGCCCTCTAAGCATGATCCATTGCTCTCTCCAGCCATTCCCCCGTCACCCCATTGATGGGTTTCAAAGCTACTTAAATTTCCAAGTCCCGATGCGCTGCGGCGGTGACCAGGGCTGTGCCTCGCTCTCTTATGGATTGCGCAAGGTCACTGCCGGGGAGAGGAAGGAGGCAGGAGGAACATTTATCAGGATGTATTGCTTTACTTTTTCTATCCATCACCACGGCAATGATTCTATTTTAGCGAAAATCCATTGAACTCCGATCAAGTCAGATGGCTGTTATCATTGGAAACTCAAGAGCTGTCAGGCCGTAATCAGTACAAATGTGCGACCCGGAAATGGGGGGCTCCGGGCCAGTGGTGGTCTTCTGGGGGGATCTCTGTGCTCTTTCCGGTTTTTAAAATTTCATCTGACCATTTTGCTTTAAGCACCTTTCCAGCTGTTCTGTTTGCAAGTGATAACATTTGGTTATGCAAGGTAGAATAGACTGATTACAGGCCTTTTAGGTGGAGTGTGGAGACACGATGGTTTCTCGTGCTGCACTGCCTGGTGCTATAATGCAGCTACCATCAGAATACAGACACACACCCGAGTCGTCACAGAAGCTGGAACAGGAAAAGTGCACACACACATTCCAGAAATCGCCAAACTATAACTACACTATTCTGTGGCCTCTTCAATATACAACTATTCTGATCACCACAGCTGGCTACAGAATACTATGTTAACAGGCACTTCGGTGCATTACATTTTTATGGTAAATGCCCCAATTTGCATTTGCATATGCTCGGGAAGGTTTCAGTCCACAGCTACCGCCTTGAACATGAGGTGTGGATGGAGGTGGGAAGACCGAAAGAGAAATTCCCAAGCTCCCTGCAAAGTTCTTTTTAGCTTGTCTTCCGGTGATGGGTTTAATGAAATCTGCCATTTGAAGCAAGTCACTTAAACATACCTGCTGCCCTGCCAGTATTCTAAACTTTTACCAAAGGGAGGGGGTGTGAAAAAGGATGATGCAATGGTTTTTAATCAGGATCCTGGAGCTCAAAGTGACATTTAACTCTTAGTTATCCAAAAGCAGGTTATTTTCCTTGTAGGATGTTAGGAATCATATTTCTCCCACTGCTCCTCTGCAGGCCAATCCCTGCTGGGGTGGGCCGAGTAGGAAGTATGTTAGGTACCCAAAAGCTTGGTGCCCGTGTGTGTTGAAGTCACCGCTTTAAAATATCCAGCACTCTTTCCATGGAGTTTCTATTTTGCAGTCTATAGCTTTATTTCTTTTTTTTTATTAGTGAGCGTAACTGAATACTGACTGTGCATTCTTTTTTTTTTTTTTTTTTTTTTTTTTTTTTTTTTTTTTTGCCGTACGCGGGCCTCTCACTGTCGCGGCCTCTCCCGTTGCGGAGCACAGGCTCCGGACGTGCAGGCTCAGCGGCCACGGCTCACGGGCCCAGCCGCTCCACGGCACGTGGGATCTTCCCGGACCGGGGCACAAACCCGCGTCCCCTGCATCGGCAGGCGGACTCTCAACCACTGCGCCACCAGGGAAGCCCCTGACTGTGCATTCTTAAATACATTTCCATTCTAAATAATAACAACGCTAATAAGGGTAGTTATTTCTTGCCCGCTTGCGGTGGACCAGGCTGTGTGCCAAGTGCTTGACATATGTTGTGCCTCATTTGAGTCTTAGCGCCACGTCGCAATGAGATCGGGACATCTCCACTGACAGACGAGGGGACCAGGCTACTGGGAGCACCAGCAATTAACCAGGGGATGGCGTGATTCAGAAGTGGCAGACGCGTGACAATAATACCGCTGTTCACCTCAAGCAGTTGTGTCACCTAAGCGAAACCACTGAAAGTACCTGCATTTGTTCCCTCGAGTTGCACACTAGGTGGCTGAAAAACACGGCAATTGGTTCTCTCAGAGTTCAGGTGGCCACAGGTCTGAGATCAAGGTGCTGATGGGGTGGGGGCCTTCTGGGGGCTCCGAGAAACCATCCCAGGCCTCTCTCTCAGCTCCTGGCGGCTGCCGGCAATTCTGGGCGTTTGTCCCTTGACTTGTAGACATGTCACTCCAATCTCTGCCTCTGTCTTCACGTCGCCTTTTCACTGAGTTCAGTTCTCTCCCCTACAAGGATACCCTCTTTGGGTTACGGGGTCACTCTAATCCAGCTTGATCTCATCTCGACCTTGCCTTCAGTTACAGCTACAGAGACCCTGTTTGCAAATAAAGTTGCATTCTGAGCTTCGGGAGAGCCATGAACTTGGTGGGGGGGCAGGGGCAGGCACCGTACCACAGAGTACAGCATCCATCTGGAATCCGGACCTGGTCTGTCACACTCTGCAGCGCTTGTACCTAACCGTTATACTGTTATCCACAGGCAGAGGGTTACGGGCCTCCGATGATTCCGTAAGTTAATCAGAGATCAGATCTAATACTTCCCGTAAGGCAACGTACCAACGCAGCGTGTCGTGTCATGATGACCACCACGGCGTTTCTGCATATTTCCAGGATAAACTAGCATCACGGGGGAGGTTGGAAAGGTCTTTCCTTCCTGAACTGTGGGAGGGTCAGAAGAGGCAGATACACAGAAAAAACATCCAAGGACACAACCCTGGGAAAAGAGTGGCTGGGAACTCCTCACACGCTGCCTGTCCTTCCTAAACCCCTGTGGGCTTGGCCGTGGTCAGACCGGGACCCGCGGGTGGAAGGGAACCGCCAGGGAATTAGGGGTGTGCCGGAGCTCAGCTGCACTCCACTGGTGCAGAGAAACCATGACGTCAAAGAAGGAGTGTCTAGAGGCGACCAGGAGAAGGAGTTTCTAATTCCTGGCCATCAGTCATTCCTCCTTCCCTCCTCTGGAGGGAAAAGAAAAACAAGCCAAAGAATAGCTCAAAGGTACTGGTGGGAAGGGTGAAGGGAAAAAATGCATCCACCCCCAGAGGATTTCTTCTGATAGTAAAACTCTGCTGATGAAAAAATCGTGCGTGCACAAGAAAGAAAGGTAACAAGGAGAGAAAGTCTATTTTTCCTTCTCCTTAAACAAAATCTTATCAGAGGTTTTTTCGAAGAAAGAATCTCCTGAGCTACCGAAATCATCAAAATGGGTAAGTCACGCGGGACGCCGGGATGCAACGTTGAAGGGGAAACATACTGAAGGAACTAAAATCAACCGTCTGGTAAACAGTTTAAACCCGCAAAACTTTTGATACTTCCGGAATGGAAACAAATGACGTATCTGTGCTGGATATTTGAGGCTGATCCGTGTGGTCCATTTTCACCCTCCTGCTGGGTCTGAGTTTCTCAGCCTGGGCGCTGTGACACTGGGGGCTGGATGCTCCTTGGAGATGGGGGCTACCCCGTGGCCTTTTGGGTGTGGAGCAGCATCCGGGATCTTGCCCCACTGGAAGCCGGCAGCACTCCCCCTAGTGGTGACAACCGAAAATATCTCAGACATTGAGAAACGTCCCCTGCAGGGCACCATCGCTCCCGATTCCACTGCTCTAGTTGGAAAAATCAGAAAGCTCAGTACTGCTTTCCCAGGACTCCCTGGCAGCTACATCCTGGACACAGAGCTGTCCAACCAATTGCTAAGTTCTGTCACGTGAGACATGGACAGTAGAACTGAGGCAAAGGCCATATGCCTGCTTCCCCGGGGCTTTTCGCCCTGGCCAGCGAGGCCACGTGCAGATGAAGCTTTCTGTCTTCCTGCTCTGGTGCCTGGTCGGTCTCCAGCTTCCTGGCGGTAGGTATGGGGCTGCAGCAAAGGAGCTGGCTCTGGCTGATTCGTCTGGCTTAGCTCCAGCTGTGGCTGCAGCTCCCTGGAGGGTCGCTTCTGTGTTATTCAGGGAGAAGACCAACCTCAAAGCCGCTTCTGCAGCTCTTCCAACAATTTTGTAAGCATCCAATTTTCTTTACTGAACCCCTTCCTGCCAAAGTACATACAGAGGTTCCCATTTCCTGCAGCAAGTCCTGACGGAGACAACCCATCTGGGAGTTTTGCAAGCGACTCTTGTGAGTCTCATCAGGGAGACTCAGGCGCGCTCTGAAGACCAGGCGCTGCCCACGACCAGGCTGCCGCACCCACCATTCCCTCTGCTAAGAACCTACTTCCTTTCTTCCTCCCTTCCGCCCTTCCTCCCTCCCTTCTCTCACCACTCAGCTTCCCAGGACAGTCTACCTACAAACACTCATTTCGATTCCGAGGCCCATCTTATGCCTTCTCCGAGGGAAAGCTTCCTTCTATACACGTCTTCCTTCTCATCCCCCTACACTGTCCCACACACTTGGCAAAGATAACCATGCCTTTCTCTCTCCTGCTTCGCTTGGTACCTTTGTTACTGCACTTACCACACTGAGCCCTCCGGCTGTACGTTCACATGCCTGTCCTAGCTAAACTGGACGATCCTAACTCAGGCTTCTGCCGCCAGTGCCGGCTCAGGTTAAGAATATAACGAGTGGTGGTTGAATGATGGGTGAGTGGAACCTTTTAACGTCATTCCTATCTGCCTAATGATGTTTCATCTCATGGCCCTGGCCCTCGAAGTTCCCACAGGGGGAACTCCCAGGGGGAGTCAAGACTAAGATGGGGGAAAGACACGTCTAGGGGGTAGAGGACTGAGCTGTGTGGCTTTGATGGCCGGTGTATTTAAGAAGAGCTTTGCAGGGAAGAGTCCAATGTGCTAGCATCAAAGTGTACATCCTCGAGACCAGCGAGGAGCACACGCAGAGGGCAGGAGAGGGGTCACGCCACGGGTGCTTTACAGGACAGGCAAACGAGGCTCCACCTGACGTAAGAGAAGCTGACACGGGGAGAAACAAAAGAGATTCTCGAATGAGTTCATTAGAACAACAGAGCACAGTCACGAGGATTCTGATCAGTATCCTGTTACCTTCACCATCATTGCTTTTAATATTCTACAAAATAAACAGGACCCAGAACGGTATATTTATATCAACATAACTCTATTGTAATGTCAACCTGCCCACGTCTAATAATGCTGTTCAAACAGACACATAGCTCTGCATCGAGAAAGACGGTGGTCTGCTGTTAGGAGCAGAAGACTAACATTTAAATGCCAAAGGTTTACAGACAAGGTCACCCATGGATTCTCAGGGAAGATACTGGGCAAACCTATAGAGCAGGGTTTTTCTCTGCCGTTGAACAGAACGAGGAAATTTATATGCAAGGGGCTTCATAAGAGGAGGCTAAACTGAATTCTTTTCATGACAGATTATGCTTATATTAAGCAATGATGTAGGTTTTTAAAAGCTATGGCTCTTGTGAACCTATTTTTAATTAAATATGAGAGCAAACCCTTCTGTACAATTTTCCACGGCAGAGGTTGTGGAGTTCTGGCACGGGAAGTGTGCTGTGGCACGAGACCAACTCTAGTAGGAGTTTAAGCGCCTACCCCATCGGCCACCACATGAGTGATACTGAATACATCGCCCACCTTCTATGATACCTGAAGACTATGTGTCAGGGGCAGTTAACGCAAGCCTCCTTGACTATGACCCCATTCTATGAGATCAGCAATATCGCTACGTCCATTTTACAGATGAGAAAATGGAGGCGCAGAGAGGTTAACCCACGGTCACAGAGCTTTCAAGCTTTGGCAGCTAGGATTAAGGTCAAGTTCTGTCTGACTCTGTAGCACACACGTGTCTCCACTTCCAAGCCCATCATGGACCTACCACGGAGGCGTCTGTCATGTGGACGGAGAGTCACACGGGAGCACGGGCCCCCAAAACCACCCCGCCAGGAGCTGCCCCAATCAGGACTCTGGCTGTTGTGACATTACACATCGCTTCCTTGTTTCAGATCCACTGAGCCAGGATTTTCTGGGACTGACAGCTGACAACATGCCAACTGCTGTACTTCCAACCGGCTACTGGGGGATTTCAGGGCAAAGACCACGCCCCCATCACCGCCTCCATCTGTACAATCACTAAGAGGAAAGAACCTTTAGTGAGGTTTCCCTTAGTGGCAGGGGCTGGGCTAAGTGTACAGATGGCATTAACTCATCTATTTCTCCCAAACACTTGACGAGGAAGGTGCTGAGGTGCTACTTTTGCCCTCATTTTATGGGAAGGAAACTGAGGCTGAGAATGACTACGTGACAGGATCAGGGCTGCTTGGTGAGTAACGGGCAGAGGCAGCAGCATCAAACCCCGCTCTGCTGGGCAACCAGGAACCACGGCTTCCCCCTGGCTGCAGAGGCAACGTTTACACACTGCTCGCTAGTCACCGTCCTAAGTGCTTTAAACAAAGCTCGCACTTAACCCCTGCAATGACCTCATGAGGACAGAGGCTGTTTGTTGTAGGTTTGTGAAAGACCACAGCCCTTCAAGCACAATCCCTACTTACGGAACTGAAGACGGTGAGGACTGCTGGGGAGGGGGAATAGGGAAGAAACTATGATTTTAGGCATGAATAAATTCAAAACTCAAATACATGAGGATTCTATGTTCAAACCCCCAGTGATAATTAGGAGATTTTAATTCGGCCGACAGTTGGGGTTCAGGGTTAGAGATAATATAAAGACAGTGCAACTTCCCTGAAACCCCTTTAAAGCCTCTTTATTATGGAAATGTCACCACCTGGACATCGATACTGTTTTTAGGAGAAGCTGTCCTCTGGCTGAAGTCTGAATTTACCATGGAGTCTCCTTAGGATGCCTTCTTAGGAGGGAGGCTGCATGTCACGAGAATTAAATGCAAACTTTTATCGCTCCTTTCTAAATCTCCTCCTTTCAATCACTAATCTCTCCAGGAAAGAACACAACCAAACAGTCCCATTAGGTAAGAGGCAGACAGTACTGATGTAAATCCCCCCTGAATTAATGGGTCTGCTCTTTACTCCACAATGGCCCTTCCCAAGATGACCCTGCCAATCAGCACATCTTGTGTTGTCTGCAATTTCCAACGACTCCCGGCCACACTCACAGCGGAAGGAATCTGCTGAAGTTCTCCAAGGGGCACCGCCATCAAACGGCTCTGGAGGCTAACTGAAATTTACTAACATATACAGATCTTAAAGATGATTTTTTTTTAAGGCAAATTACAATATTCCAACATTGCAAAAATAGACTGTAAGTGTGTTAAGAACTGACCCATTGTTCTGGGCTTTGGTTGTCTCCTTCTACGCCTGTTGATGGGTGTACGCAGTCAGGATGAACCTGGTGGCCTGTTGATGGGTGTACGCAGTCAGGATGAACCAGGATGAACCTGAACAAGCAACCCCCCACACCTTAGCATCTTAGGTCACAAGGCAGAAGCACCATCTATTTCTCTAAGGCCATCCTGGGTCAGTTGAGGCTCTTGCCTTTGTCTTTTTTCCAAGATCCACCACAACAGGGCAGCTGGTATCAGGAATCTTGCCAGTCAGCACGGCAGACGGTGTGGTGCAACACACACTAGGCTCTTAACGTTTCTGCCTCAAAGAGTGTGTCTCTTTGACACATCACTTCCACCCGGATTCCACTGGCCAAAGCAAGTCGTGGGGCGGGAAAGTACAGCTGTACCATGAGCCCAGACGGAGAAACCCAGGAACTGTGAACAGCCCAACTGACCCCACGAGGGGTAAGGAGATGCTGAGGATAAACGAGATCTCCCCTCTAGGGTACCACAGGATGTGCACAGCAGGACAGGGCATAACTAGACTTCAGCCCAAGTCCCCAAAGGCCCTTATGTCAACTTGGAAACATGTTGCCCCTAACCAGGGCTTGCTCTTCCAGTAACCCAGACCGCCTCAGAACATTCCACAAGGCCCTGGCCTCTGCTATCTTTTGTCCCCATCACGTTTATCTAATAGATGACCCTACCAATTCCCACTGGCAGCCCTTTGTAGCGTAATGAACAGGATGCAGGCTGATGAATGCGGCCACTGCACAGAAAACGTCAGTTCTTTCATTAAGCAAACCTTCCCAAGTTCATTGTATTGAACCAGGGTTTAGGCTATTAGGCTGACACATGACAGAGCCAATTCCAGTCACATTGTAAGTGCCTATTCACGTTCAGCAAATTCCAGTTTACGTGCACGCACACATTGAGAACTGGGCTCTTGTTGCCTGGGACTTTTTTTTTTCCCTTGAAATCTACTTTCCTATTTTTAACTCTTAATAATTAAGAAAAACCCCACTTCCATAAGAGAGCCTCAACGAGTCTAATTCCGGGAGAACATAATGGATCCTCAAGCCGAGTTCCTGTTCTGCTGCCCGACACGCCTGCCCTTCCCGGACGCACCAGTATTGATACACTGTGTTCCTCTGGGAAAGGGTAAAAAATAAGTCATTTGCGCGTGGAGGTGTGTCACCGCTGCCTCCTCCTTCCGCTTACATGTTAAAAGGAAAACGTTATTTACAAGTTTGGAGTCTCTGCTCGCGTCAGGGGACAAGGCTGAAGGCATCATTCTAGGAGAGAGGCTGTGAATGAGCCTGCCCACAGCAGCCGTAGCCAGGAGCCCCTGGCAGCTTTAACTCCAACCTGCCACTTCCTACATGGGTGGTCCCTCAACAACACTCAGGCAGCCAACATGCAGTGGGCGCCTGTGGGTGGCCGGCCCACACCAGGTATCAGGATGTGGACAAGGAGGGTTAGGGTTTGTGGTACAGCGGGAGAGAGGCCAACAGCCAATTACATTCAAATGTGCTCAGTGGGATTATGTATCCTGAATGTAACCTCTTACCTCCATCTCCACTATTTTCACCTGGTCTAAGGCACCATTACTGCTCTCTTAGATCCCTGGGCTACCTCCCAAATGGTCCTTCCCCTTGCCTCCTACAGACTGCAACCACCTCTTTTTAAAAGCATAACTCAAACCATGTCGCCCTCTTGACTCTAAACTTCTAATGACTCCCATCATGATTAGAATAAAATCCAGACTGACAGCGGCTTTACAATCTGGCATTTTTCTCCATCTCATCGCCTATCACTCCACTTGGCTGGAACCACGGTAGCTGCTTCCTCTCACTTGAACAGGTCAAGCATATTTTTACCCCAGGACCTTTGCACTTGTCATGCCTCCGGCTGGGATTCTCTTTCTTGAGATGTCTGCACAGCGGTCACCATTCAGGATTTCGTTTAAATGTCATCTTCCTCAAAACCCACCTCTGACCACGTACACAATCACTATTTCCTTCCCTTTCTTCCTTCCCATGTGAAACAATCTAATGTGTTCGTTTCCCCCGACCACTTAAACGCAAGCTCCATGAGGGATGAGGTTTTGTCTAATTTAACCTAGCATCTCTGGATCCTCGAACAGCGCCTGACACCTAGTAGGGAACGGCAGCAAAAACGAAACAGGGGTAATAAAAATATTAGGCGTCACTATTAGAGCAGTAATCCGTGTTTACACACTCTGATTCTGTAAGATCTTACGTGCACTAACTCATTTCGTCCTCACAACAGCAGGAAATCACTATTATTATATTCATTCTAAAGACAGGAGAACTGAGGTGCCGGTAGGTCAGTAACTCACCCAAGGATGCACAGTTAATACACAGGAAGCCAGGAATCAGACGCAGGCAGTGTGACCTCAAAGTGCTAACGGGACTCTACACTCTAGACTCAAAATATATATTTGCTGAACAAATGAAGACAAGAATGTGCCAGGCAAAGGGGGAAGCTGAGTGGCTTAAGTAATCTAAGACTCAATTTCCTCTGCTCTGAGATTTGTAGGGGGGGGTCTTCCCCCTCCCACCCTCCGTCCTCCTCCTAGTTGTCAAGTACCTACCATGTGCCAGCAACTGCTCAAGGGACTGAGGTCACAGCAGTAAACACAACATGAGAAAAAACAACCGTGATTTCATAGAACTTACACTGGGGATGAGGGCAGAAATGGGGAGTTAGGTAAACAAGTAAAATAACAAGCAAGTATCAGACAGGTGTTGTCAGCACATCAAGCAAGTTGGAGTACTGATAACTATATTGTAAACACACACATGGGGTCACAAAGGGAACTTCCTTGGGAACAGTGGAGTCCCTACAGAACGTGGGTTTTCTACGGGGTTGCCATCACTGTAGCCAGGGCATCGAGTATGGCGTTTGTGGAATAGAAATGAGACAGTCCAGCCATGAAGCATTAGAAGATGTTCTGAGTCTAGGAAAGCATGGCTGTGTTCTTTAGAAGAGATTCAAGGTCAGAGATTATGGGCCAGTTCTGTGTGACATCACTAGGAACCAGGGCCTTTCCCAACAAAAGTTACCATCAGTGATTCTGCAATATAAAAACACACATGCTCGGAACACCCGCTGTAAAATAAAGCAGAAATAAACACTCCTAAGTAAACCCAGGGCCCACATCTCCATAAAGAAGAGTACGGGGCTTCCCTGGTGGCGCAGTGGTTGAGAGTCCGCCTGCCGATGCAGGGGACGCGGGTTCGTGCCCCGGTCCGGGAAGATCCCACATGCCACGGAGCGGCTGGGCCCGTGAGCCATGGCCACTGAGCCTGCGCGTCTGGAGCCTGTGCTCCGCAATGGGAGAAGCCACAACAGTGAGAGGCCCGCGTATCACCAAAAAAAGAAAAAAAAAAAAAAAAAAAAAAGAAGAGTACTGAGGAGTGAACTTGGGTCTGCTACTACACAACGTGATGCCCTGGGGCTAAAAACACAAACAAAATCTTGGACCCGCCTCAACTCTATTACTCCTGGAAATCCTAACACGAAACTGCCCACTGCTCCCAGAGGAGTCAACTGAGGATTAAGAAAATACTTGCACGTCTTCACGCTCACTAGGAGCTATAATGAGAAAGACAGACAACAAGTGTTGATGAAGATACAGAGATACTAGAACTCTCCAACACTGCTGGTGGGACTGTAAGATGATGCAGCCACCTTGGAAAACAATCTGGCAGCTCTTCAGAAGTTAAACATAGTTACCATATGACCCGGCAGTTCCACTCCTAGGTATACACCCGAGAGAAGAAAAACACATATTCACATAAAAGCTTGTACATGAGTACTGGTAGCAGCATTATACATAAGAGTCAAAAAGGGAGAAACATACCAAACGTCCATCAACTGATGAGTGGATGTGGTATATCCATATAATGGAATATTATTTGGCCGTAAAATAAGAATGAAGGGCTTCCCTGGTGGCGCAGTGGTTTAGAGTCCTTCTGCCGATGCAAGGGACACGGGTTCATGCCCCGGTCCGGGAGGGTCCCACATGCTGCGGAGCGGCTGGGCCCGTGAGCCATGGCCGCTGGGCCTGCACGTCCGGAGACTGTGCTCCGCAACGGGAGAGGCCACAGCAGTGAGAGGCCCGCGTACCGCAAAAAAAAAAAAAAAGAATGAAATAATGATCCTCGCTACAACATGGATGGACCTTGAAAACCTTAGGCTGAGTGACAGAAGCTAATCGCGAAAGGCTGCACGTTGTATGATTCCATTCATGTGAATTGTCCAGAAGAGGCAACTCCATAGAAACAGCAAGCAGGCAGATGAGTGGTTGCCAGAAGCCAGGGGCCCGGAATGGGGAGTGACTACTAATGGGAGTGGGGTTTCTTTTTGGAGTGATGAAAATGTTCCGTAAGATGGCAGTGGCGATGGTTATACAGCTTCGAAAATATACTAAAAGACCACTGAATTGTATACTTTAAAAGGGAGAATGTTACGGTATTAAATAATATCTCAGTTAAAAAATAAATAAAATGATGGGTTTCCACTTCTGAGACTAAGTCCCCCCAGGGCTCTGGCTCCTGCCTTGCTTGCTGTTTCTTGCGCTTTTTTTTTTTTTTTTTTTTTGCGGTACGCGGGCCTCTCACTGCTGTGGCCTCTCCCGTTGCGGAGGAGCACAGGCTCCGGACGCGCAGGCTCAGCGGCCATGGCTCACGGGCCCAGCCGCTCCGCGGCACGCGGGATCCTCCCGGACCGGGGCACGAACCCGCGTCCCCTGCATCGGCAGGCGGACTCCCAACCCCTGCGCCACCAGGGAAGCCCCTGTTTCTTGCTCTTTTGCTGGCTCACTCAGATGAAACGCAGCTGAACTGCCATGCTGTGAGCTGCCCTTTAGAGAGGCCCACAGGGCAACAACCAACGGCCAGCAAGCAACTGAGGCCCTCAGCCCACCAAGAGCCAAAACCCCAGTCTTGCCAAGAACCGTTAAGTGTGAGCTTGGGACAGCAGCTTCCTGATTACGGCCTGGGACATGCTGAACCGTGTCTAAATACTTCATTCACAGAAATGGTGATAGGACAGATGTGTGTTATTTTAAACAACAAAAAATTTCTCTAAGTCACCCAACAATGAAGAGTTGGGGTGCAAACCCACACTGGTATGGCCACTCCCTCCATGCTGCCATATTGTTTTATTCATCCCTGTGTCCTTGGAACTGGCTCCAAGGGCATGATGCTCGACACACAGTAGGTGCTCAATAAAGTTTCCTAGAACTGAGTGAAATTTTCCAATCCTCTTTTCTCTATGTGGACCTAGAAAATGAGCTCAACAAGAAGGAAACAGAAAGAATGAGAGAAAAATATGGAAGTCTCACTGTGTTCTGTTGTTCTCCAATCTCTTGTCTGCAGATTAGATTCCAACCAAGACTCTCAGTGAATGCTGGTGACCCTGCCCTGACCCTGACAGGGACATTAATCTATGTGCGGACGGGAGGTGGTTCTAAGATTTGGCCTTGTCTGTACCAACCTCACTTCTGTACTAGACAATTCACTGTCAGAGCAGCATCCTCCTGTGCTTCCCGAGAAGCAACCAATCCTTAGATATGGCAAGCCCCAAAGCTGGGGGAACAATTACTAGTATTAAAAGAGGACTTCGGTCCAGAAACAATTCACAGCGCCCCTTCTTGAAGCTTTCCCTCAAACAGCCCAGGCAGAGGCCCCCCCCCACCCCACCCCTGCTCTCTCGCCACCCTCTGCAACACGTCTCTTTCAAGAGACATTTATTACAGGGCTGTCGACACAATCCTACCTTTACGGAAAAAGATAAAAATAAGAAACACCTTACAAGAAGATGCCGTGGCGAAAGCTAAATCATAAATGTTTGATAAGGAATGGTCAAATCCAGACAAATAACTGTTCAATCCCACTTTGTATTTAGCAGATAAAGTCATACAGAAAATCAATGTGACGCATTGAAAGGGGAGAAAAAGAAAAAAACGCCACACTTAGGGATTGGGCTACATGGTGTTATGAAGTGGTCGCTTCAGAAGAACCTTATAACACGACGACCAGATGAATTTTTAAAATTGGGGTGCTGAATAGTGACTAGCTGACCTGTCAAGGGTGACCTAGCCTTCTCTTCTGCTTCTTCTGTGGCTGCTGGGGACAATTTCTGACAATTTCTGGGGCGACACACGCATTCTTTGGGGAGATGGTGGAGAGCAGACTGGTGCCACTCTTCTGAAGGACAATGAGGCAAATCCTATGAAACTAATCGTTTCGGAGATGCACGCAACCCTTGCTCCAGCACTTCTGCTACTGCAAAATCGCCCTCCTGATATCCTGGTACAAGGAGATGAAGGGCACACGCAGGAGTGTTCGTTACCGGATCGTGTGTAAAAGCATAACATGGGTTCGACGTACACGTGTCCAGAGAGGAGTGAACGAGGAAGGGACAGGACACCACGTGGTAGGACATTACGCAGTCACGGCACAATGGGCGGCCGAGCTACCTGTGCCCGTACCAAATAATCTCCAAGACGTTATCACATAAAAAGAGCAGGGTAATGAACAAAGTGTATTCCATGGTCTTGGGCGCGTGCAGTTTTTTAAAGGCTGTACATATCTACACCTGAGGGTAAATGCACACGAGGTTTCTGGAAGAACCCACAACAAACCTTTCTTTAATAGATGGTTTCTTTTGGAGAAAAGTATTGGAGATGAGGGATGGAGGAAAACTCTTACTGTCAAATCTTATCGAAAGTTTTGAAATTTTACCATGAGCTTCTATTCCTTTTAACGTTTATTTTCCCCAAGTGGGGTGACAAGCAGCAATACAGACAATTAGAAATGAAACAAAGCTTCAGGTCAAACTCTTCCAGGACGAGGAAGGCCTGGCTTGTTTTGTGAATTAACTGATAGAAGATGCAGGGAACTTTGGACGCTCATCACTACATCTACACCCCAGGACCTCTCCCAGCAGAAACTGAAAAGCCAGCCTGGATCCTCCTGTGCTGAGCGATCTCCTCCACCTCCAGGGAGAATATCAATGCCTCCAATTTCCTTCTGCTTCCCCCAGGCCCACACTGAACCTCCTCAAATAAATGGAAGGGGTTTCTGCCAGAGACAGGGGACCTTCATGTGCACAAGTGCATTTCAGACGTGGGCTCAGAGTGGCCAATCTACTGTCAACACTTTCTCTGCAAGGTAATAACCTCCTTCCTGCTGATAGCATTATTTTATATAGTCTGTAATTTAAAAAAAAAAAAGAAGTGAAGTTTACAAAAGTAAACAGATGGGGGAAAGGCCTTCTGAAACAGAGGATAATAAAAGCTTGCTAAAAAGAGTAAATGCTTGCACAGGCGACATCGACAACCCCGGTGTCACCATGGTGAGCGATGTGCTGGCTTTGAGGTGAAATAATAGGAAATGAAGATCAATTAACAATGTACTGATGAGCCTAAAACGAGTTGACTTTATTACATGCATGAACAGAGAGTTAAATTCCTCGGGGGGAAAGGCCCTGGGGATGGATGAGAAAGCAGCTGATGAAAGGGAACGGGAGGTCTAGTGGTTTGCTCTCCTGCCGTAAACATCTAAGAAGAGTCAGGCTGTACGTCTAAGTAAGCAGAGTGACTTAGCCAAATGAAAATACTTTTCTCAATTTATCTTTGACTTGGCGCTTTCTATCTTCATACAGGCGAAGATCAGATCAGTGTGATTTTTCACATGCTTTTGGGCACTGGTGACCTAGGAGAAAAGATCCCATTAGACAAATAAACAGAACTCTCCTGCCCTTTTGGAGTAAGATGTTAGTACTGTGCTTTCTAAGTGCACTCAAGCGACATTTGATAATTGATTAAAATGACGTCTTCAAAGGTATTTTTCTTACACTGCACTTTCAAGCAGACTTTTCAAACCTGAGGGTGCATCAGAAGCCTCTGGAGGGACTGTTAAAACAGGATGTCTGGAACCCATTCCCAGAGCTTCTGACTCAGGGGGTCTGGGGTGTGGCCTGAGAACGTGCATGTCTAACAAGCTCCCGGGTGATGCCAGTGCTGCCGGCTTGAGGACCACACTTTGAGAACCACTAGTGCAGTGGTTATACGCTTGGACTGTGGAACCAGCTGGACTTGGTTTGAATCCTTAGCTCTGCCACTTGGTTACCTGTGATTTAAGTGGTCAGGTCATCCCTATACGCTGCAGTTTCCTTGCCTGTGAAATGGACGTGAGACTAAAACCTGTGTGTAGTGGGTTCAACAGTGTTTCCACAAAGTTTAAGTCCACTTGGAACCTCAGACTATATTTGGAAATAGGGTCTTTGCAGAGATAATTAAGTTAAAATGAGGTCATACTGGATGCTGGTGGGCCTAAATCCAATGACTGGCGTCCTCTTAAGCAGACAGGACACACAAACTCAGAGGGAAGAAGGTGGTGTGAAGCCGGGAAGAGAGAACAGAGTTCTGCCACCATAAGCCCAGGAACACCGAGGATGGCTGAGGCCCCCCGAGAAGCTGGGAGAGAGGCTTGGAACCAGTTCTCACTCAGAGGCCCAGAAGGAACCAGCCCTGCCAATGCCTCAATTTCAGAATCCTGGCGTCCAAAGCTGTGAGAGTATACATTTCTCTTATTTTAAGCCACCCAGTTTGTGGTACATTGTTAAGGCAACCCGCAGAAACTACTCCACTGCTTTATGGAGCTCTCGTGGGGACTAAATTACTGAATACATAGCAAGCGTTTGGAGTAGGGCCTGGCACGTACTGGGTGTTACTGAAGCAGTAGTTCATGTTACTATTTTGGTTTTATTCATACTTTCTTTTGTTCTAATCTATAAGAGTATAAATACTTTCTCTTGGGGAAAAAAAAAAAAACAACACACATCAAAACTGTAGAGAAGGGGCTTCCCTGGTGGCGCAGTGGTTGAGAGTCCGCCTGCTGATGCAGGGGACACAGGTTCGTGCTCTGGTCCGGGAGGGTCCCACATGCCGCAGAGCGGCTGGGCCCGTGAGCCGTGGCCGCTGAGCCTGCGCGGCCGGAGCCTGTGCTCCACAACGGGAGAGGCCACAACAGCGAGAGGCCCGCGTACCGCAAAAAAAAAAAACCCCAAAAAACCAAAAAAAAACCAAAACAAAGAACTGTACAGAAGGGCATAAAGCGTGGGTTCTCAACTAGGGTTGATTCTGCCCCCTGACCAAGGGATACTTGGCAATGTCTGCAGATACTTTTGGCTTTTCAGGATTTGGGAGGCAGGTGGAGGCTACTGGCATCTAGAGAGTAGAGGCCAGGGCTGCTGTTCAACAACCCACCATGCACCCCACGACAGAGAGTTAGCCGAACCGCAAGTCAACGGTGTGAGGTTAAGAACCTCTGGTACCAGAGGAAACCTCAAAGTCACCTGGCCCTGGAGTCTGGCTTCCAAAGTGTGTCCAGCACTCCAGGGCCGAGTATCCCTGAAGAGAACACTCACCACCAACACGCACACTCTACCCACAAAAGCAAACTGAGTTAATAATCATAAAAAAACCAATAGTATCATCATCGGCAAATGAAGAGTCGAGCATGGCCCGTGGGATGGAGCCTCCAGTCGTTCCCTGCTCCGCCTCCCGAGCTACAGAGGGCAAGGTGGCCCCGTCTCCATCCGGAATCACAGGCTGCGAACAGCAGGAGGGGACAGGCCCTGGCTGCAGAGTGCAAAGGCCGAGCGTACCGAGCGTACCAGGGAGGAAGGATGGTAACAACCCAGGCAAGGGACGACGGCAACCAGAGCTAGGGTGCTGATGGTGGAGATGGCCCACGGGGACAGACCCAAGGCAGGAAGCGACACAACTCAGTGATGGCGGGACGCACGTGAGGGTGAGGCTGTGGGAGGTGACAGCTGCCTGGTGTCTGGGCTGTGCGGGTGGATGAACGGGGGTGCCACTCATACACCCGGAAAGCACCAGGAGAGGCCTGCGCTATCCCCAGAATTCAAGGCATGCATGAACCCAGCGGGAAAACCTGCTCATCGAGCGTATGCTCGAACGCCCTGACGCCCCCGAGTCTGGGGGTGAACTGAGACCGTCGGAGTGACCCTTGGAATGGCTGCTGTCCACATCCTTTCTCTAAGTGTCCTTCTGCTTCCCAGGAAACACATCGGACCAGAGACCCATCAATCTTCACGAGTCAGAGGAATCTACTGAAGGATCCTGGCCCCTGGCTTTGGAAGGAGCCACATGGAGGGAGAATTAAGAAGATACACAGGGATGCGCCTTGTGGATGTGTGTCACCCAGAGGTGACAGAGAAGGGCAACGCGTGTCATGCCGGTGACTGCACACCCGCAAAGGCTTGATCACACAGTGTTTATGTGCCACTGAACGATGACGGGGCGGACGGAGGCATGAAGAGGTGGCCCTGCACTGAACGCACGCACAAGCACACACGCACATGCCTGCGTGCGCTGACGTTAAAAGAAAGAGCAGAGCGTAACTGTCATTCTCAAGCTGACATGATAATTTTGCTCCTGTCTCCCCACACTGTGATGAAGCAAACCAGGTACGGGGAAGAATAAACCATGACCCCTCCCGAATACGCCTTTGGTACTGAACCGACATCTGACTTGATGTTGGTTTTGTTTTCCCCTGGCAAACCGAGGTGTCTCCCCAGGGCTGTGCGTCAAGGAGCCTGTAAGATGCACAAAGATAACCACATTCAAATTCAGGGCTGGTGGGACCGTGAAAGGGGAACACGCACAGCCCACAGGGTCCGTGAAAATCAAGCCCGGAACACCTAAATATAGTCTAACTTCTAAATAAGGCTTCAGATCACAGATTTGTTTACTTTCATTTGGTGATAATTGTTCACAGCAGAACATATCAGAAAATTCTATAATAGGAACCACAGCCAGGAAATAGTAAATAATTAATCACCCTCCCTCCCAGCCTCTTGCATCTCTGTTGATATAAATGACCGTATAATTCCAAACCCAATTATCACTACTTAGCCGTTCCATTTTGTAGTTAAAATCCCACAAAATTAAAGTGCATCAATTGTTAATGGTAATAGACCAGACAAGGGATTAAAGATTATTTTAATGTTTATTTCCTGTCAAGAGATCTTTTGGCAGGAAACAACGGAGACAAAAGGCGGCACACTCAGATGAGGTTCACATATTTAAATCTTCTAACTTCGGAAAACATTATGGATATAATTCCCTGTTTAATTTACTTGTTCCCTCAAGATACAGGCTGGGGAGATCAAGCCAACTTTATTATATCAAGTTCTCAGAAAGGAAAGGCACTGCTCTGTAGCATCTTATAAGCTGGTTTACCCTCAGGAATCAAAGCAGATTTAGGGCCCGTGTCCCACTGGGCGATGCTGACAAAGGGGAGAGGTAGAGGCTGGGGGGCGAAGGGAGTGGGGCTCAGGCCAACCCTCGGGCCTGCAACCAGAGGGCTGCGTGGCCCAGGCACAGCCTCGAAGCTCCCCTGAGCCTCAGTCTCCTCTTTGTAAAATAAGGTTGACAAGGACCAGCGATGCACACCGGATAGGAAGGTGTCAGAAGACTGGGGCTAAACAGCAGAGTTAGGCCACGGTCACCACTAACTCAAAATGCAAACACAGGCATTTTGATGTGTTTGCGATTATTTTTAAGGTGGTCACCCAGATGAACCATAGATGCTTAGTTAATCTTTCTAGGTCATCACTGAGATAAACACGTATGCACACGCTCACACACGCATGGGCACACCCCAGAAAATACTACTGCAACATTCAGGGGTCCTTGGAACACAATTTAAGAAACACTAGTCTATTTCCAAAAAAGTGGACAGCAGTAAAAGTAAGTGCTATCCCAATGTCCAACCAATTTACTTAGGACGTAGGTTAAGAAAGGTTAAGAAGTTCAAAGGCAATAAACTAACAAATGGGGAGAGGGATGGACCGCCAGATAGACTGATAGACCAAAAAAAATAACTGCTCACCTAAAATTATTATTTAGATCATGAAGAAATCAGAATCTAGAATGTGAAATATGTAATTTTATACATATATATGAGAGAGGGAGACATGAAGGAATGAAGGAAGGGGCAGGATGGTTGGATGGACTGACAGACAGATAGATAGATACACAGATATAGACAAAAATAATAATCGCTCACCTAAAATTACTATTTAAATTCTGGAAAAATCAGAATCTAGAAGGAACTTGAGTCCCTCTTCCCAGAGCACTCAGTTTATTGTTTTACATGTTAATTTCTGCCACCTTCATTAGAATATAAAAGCCATGTGGGCAGAGGTATCTGTTTGTTCACTGCCATGTTGCTAAAACGTAAAATAGAGCCTGGTGCATAGTGGGTGCTAGATAGATATCACTGGAGTGGACAACAATGATAATTGTGTGACCGTTTTATATTTCTACAAAGGCATTCATATCTCATGATTCTCGCGTCAGTATATTAACTTCGTTTACTAGTAAGGGGCCTGGAAACTAGACGGGTTGAGAAGCTCTGCCTAAATCACACACCCAGGTGAAGGGTCAAAGCCAGTTTGAAATAACACTTTCTGGCCCTCCATCCCAGGCTCATTTCGTAATGTCACTCTGGCCCTGGGACAGTGTCTCTCTACCTGAGGGTGAGGGAAGGCACTCTGCTTTAAGTAGCAAAGACATGACTTAAAAAGAAGTTTCTGCAACAGTTTGGGCTCCCCAAAGGGGGTGTGACCTTGGGCAAACCTTCTTCTCTCTGCATCTCCGCTTCTCCCTCTGTAGGACTCTTTGCGTTGTGAAGATGTTATATTTGCTCACCCTACTTAAATGATGCGGAATGTGTCCACGTGCAAGTAACAGATACGTGATTCAAGACCAACTTAAAACAGCTTATTCTCTCAAAAAAAAAAAAAAAAGATATAAATGAACTTATTTACAAAACAGAAACAGACTCACAGACTTAGAAAACAAATTTAGGGTTACTGGCGGGGAGGGACAGATTTGGAGTTTGGGATTGACATGTACACACTGCTAGATTTAAAATGGATAATCAGGGACTTCCCTGGTGGCGCAGTGGTTAAGAATCCACCTGCCAACGCAGGGGGTACGGGTTTGAGCCCTGGTCCGGGGAGATCCCACATGCCGCGGAACAACTAAGCCCGTGCACCACAACTACTGAGCCTGTGCTCTAGAGCCCGTGAGCCACGACTACTGAGCCCACGCACCACAACTACTGAAGCCTGCACACCTAGACCCCCTGCTCTGCAACAAGAGAAGCCACCGCAATGAGAAGCCTGCGCACCACAATGAAGAGTAGTCCCCACTCTCCGCAACTAGAGAAAGCCCACGCGCAGCAACGAAGACCCAACGCAGCCAATAAATAAATAAATTTACGTTAAAAAAAAGAAAACTTATTACAAAATTAAATTAAATTAAATGGATAATCAACAAGGACCTACTGTATAGCACAGGGAACTCTGCTCAATAGTATGTAACAACCTAAACGGGAAAAGAATTTGAAAAAGAATAGATACATGTATATGTATAACTGAGTCACTTTGCTGTACACCTGAAACTAACGCAACATTGTTAAGCAGCTGTACTCCAATATAAAATAAACAGTTAAAACAAAAGTTTTTAAATAGCTTCTTCTCTGACCACCAAAGTCCAGAGGTGGACGGGCCACATGTACAGCGGAACCAGAAGCTCTATGATGTCCCATTTAACCCGGGTTTCTCCACCTGTTTCTCTGTCCCCTTTGGGGACAGCTTCGTCTCAGGCTGGAAGGCTGCTTGGGCACAAGACGGCTGCAGAGCGTCCAGGCTGAGCCAATGTCCAGAGAAAGCAGGAAGTCTGTCTTTTCCTCGTGCAACACTTTCAGGAGTAAGAAAACCTTTCCCAGGAGTGCCCTCCATTTTCACGCGTCAGGATTGGGTCACACGTCTGGTTCGAAACCAGTTCTCTGGCAAGACACGTATGTTAGCTTGATGGGCTTAGGTTAATCAGTGGAGGTGAAAGGATTATCGGGGAGTCTGCCGCCATAACCGCTATGCTTATGTGACACAATATGTGAGGCAAAAGTAAATAATAAAATACACCTGCGTTCTCATTTTTAAAAGTACAGTGCCCATTTCACGCGTTATGTAAGTCAAAGCATTATGCTGGGCACCTTAAACTTTCACAGTGCTGCCAATTATATCTCAATAAAACTGGGAGGAAAAAAATAAGTTTTTAAAAGAAATATAAATAAATTTTCTGAAAAAACAAAATAAAAATACAGTGCTCAAACTGCAAAACAGCCTAACTATCCACAAACAGAGAAATGGTTAAACAAAATACAATTCATTCATATGGTACTTTTTCTAAGCAATGGTTAGTGACATGAAAAATTCTTATTCAAGAATATACACACACACAGACACACACACAGAGATTAGGAGCCCAATTTGTTTAAAACAAAAAAGTCTTCACTCAGAAGAAAGAAACAATGAACAAAGAACAAAATATTAAGAGTGATCATCTCAGGACAGTGGAGTTAATAGAACGTTCGAATTTTCTTCTGCCTCAGTTCCTAAATTTTCTTCTTCTTTTCCTTCTTCTACCATGCACACTACTGACTACATATTCAAAAAATAAAAGTTGGTTTTTCAAAGTAACAAGTGACTCCTGATTGGGAAAAAAAAAGTTGAATCAGGTCTTACGCTTGGGTCCAGTCAAAAAATTTACTAAGGTCACGAGTTAACAAAGGTTAAGAAATTCACAGTCCAATAAAAACATATACATGTATAAAAGAAATATCTGCCTATCTACCAACTCTGTATTCATCACAAAGAAATCAGAATCTAAAAAGAAAAGGAATGTGGCATCTTGTCTCCAGCACCCAATTCTTGAGCGTGATAAATCCTGAGTCCTGGAAGGAGGGGGAGTCTTGGCTGGGAGTCGATGATGGGAGAGCTGTCTAGGTGACTCACAGGGAAACCCTGAACAGGTTGAGAAATGGCTGTGCCTGGAGCGCTAGGGAGAAGAGTGAGCTGCGGAGGGTCTGAGTGATTTCTCACGGCTTCCTTTACAGCCCCTTGTAGCGTCCATGACTGCACTTGGCACTCATGGGACACAGCTTCCAAACATGTTCATGTAACTCAGAGCCTTGCTTGCAAGCCACCTTCTGGACACCTGGCTTATCGTCAGAGCCTGCAGATACTTCCTTTAAAGCAGTCCCAGGAATGCCAATCATACATTCATTCTCATACCTGATCTCGGCAGGGAGTGATCAACCCAAGAAAGCAACTGGTAACAGGGACCATCTCTGTGCCTGGCACTCTGCCAGCCATTTTACCTCCAGAATATCTAACTCCATTAGGTAATAGCTAACAAGACTTCCCATTCTAGAGGTGATGAAACTAAGGCTCAAAAAGAGTAAGTCTGTTACTAGTCCAAGCAGTTTGGTAGAAACCAGCTGGGTCTGATTCCAAAGCATGTGCTCTCTGATACTTCTTTTCAGGGTTCAGGGTAACTGCAGCTCCTCTCCTCTACCAAGCACTGATGCTTCCCATCTGCACTGGTAGCAGACAGGGTGGCAGGGGACATGGTCTGGGGAGGTGAGCTGGGTCTCTGGAGGTATATGCGCTGACGTTCTTTGGGAAGAGAAGGAACAACTAAGCATGTAACAGGTAAAGGCAAGGGTTTAGCCCTAGACCTTGGATGAGCACCAAGGGTGCAATCTGGCATCACTCTGGCCCATCTTTGATACACTTTTAACAATCTGCTCACACTTCCAGGGACCGGCATGGCTTCCCGCCTCCAAGGGACTTGTTCTCCTGCCGGAGTAAGACACTGAATAGCTGCTTGTGTTCAACCTGACATCCACAGATATTGAAGAGTCTAATTCGATCGGTACTTCTTTTCTGTAGACACAGACTTCTGGGCATCCTGGGGCCTGCTCTCTCATTCGCCTCTCCTGTTTAAGCATGCTGGGGGTGCACACACACGAAACAGGGCAGTTTAAGTAAAGATGGCGCACAGCAGTGCTACTTTGGTGCTTAACAATGTAAGAAACCTTTGTGGATCCTGATATCAACCAAGAGATGCCAGGTACCTGGGCCTCGGTTTGGCGGGGGGGGGGGGCGGGGTCCAACTTGCTCGTGAATATGAGAGCTAAACAGATGGGCAATGGCTCCAGCCTTCAAGGGGCTATCAACTGAACACAAGAAAAGCCAGATTCCCGTCAGTCCCAGGCTTACAAGACTCTCCATTAAGGAGATTCACGTTGTTATAAGGGTTTAGGATACAAACCCAACAGCCAGCCCACGTTTTCCCCCACCTCTTTTTCACTGGAAGGCGTGTCATGTAGGTGATGGTATAAACCCTGAAATTTTCTGTGTGCAACAGGTGGCTGGCTTGAAGAAATCCACAGTGGAACGTTTGTAGGCCAGGTGAGATTTGTGGGACCGGGGAGATGTGGCAATGGAAACCCATTCCATAACCCTTCACCGGGCCTGAAACTTACTATGCATGGAATTCCTAAAAGTCTGTGTTGGCCTCTGATTTAAAACTATTAAATCTGGTTCCCTGAGAACACTTCCATTATAATAAATACATCGCTAGGACAACATATGCTAACTGTACAATCTTAAAGACTAGCGTGAACAACCTATGCATGAAAAATGCATCGGGATGTGGCTGTCCTGGATTCACACCACCGAGACTTTAGAATTGGGCTGACTCGCTGGGTGGATATCAAACATCTTATGAACAGGCTGACGTCATGGCGGACGACAGTGGGAAGCAGGACACCAGGGCCCTAACTTCACACAGGTGACAAAACTGAATCTGTGTTCATTTGGAACACGGGTGGTGTCTCCAGCTTAAGGAATTTAAGGAGGAAATCATCTGTAAATGTACAGATATGAGTATGTTTTTCTGAAAGACGAAATATTACTCAGCCATAAAAAAGAACAAAATAATGCCATTTGCAGCAACATGGATGGATCTAGAGATGATCATACTAAGTGAAATAAGTCAGAGAAAAAGCAATATCATATGATACCACTCATATGTGGAATATAATTTTTTTAAAAATGATACAAATGAACTCATTTACAAAACAGAAGCAAACTTAGATATTGAAAACAAACTCATGGTTACCAAAGGGGAAACACGGGGGTGGGGGGGGATAAATCAGGAGCTTGGAATTAACATACACACACTGCTATATATAAGATAGATAACCAGCAAGGACCTTCTGTAGAGCATAGGGAACTCTACTCAATATTCTATGGTAAGCTATATGAGAAAAGAATCTAAAAAAGAAAGAATATATGTATACACATAACTGAATCACTTTGCTGTACACCTCAAAACTAAGACAACACTGTAAATCAACTATAATCCCACAAAAATTTTTTTAAAAGAGTGCTAAGCAGATACACACCACTTTTCATCTTCAAAGCACGTCCTGAAATTAGAGAGACGCTATGGTCACTATATGTAGTGATATATTAAAAGGAAAAAAGATGAGATCATTTTTATGCAACTCAGCCAACCACTTTTTCTTCAATTGAATCTGTGATCATTCTTCCCGTTTTTCTTCTTCTTCATCCCTCTTCCCTCCTTCCTCAGACATTTCAGCCAGCTGTCCAGGCCTCTAGCTGCTGTAAGGAGTACGCAGATAAATTATAACAGAGCCTGCCCTCCAGGGCGTTACACTTAGATCAGAGACCTAGGTCAAAATGGCAGCCAGGGCCTTGGATTCAACCACAGATGCGAGTTTGGATCCTTCACTGCTTATCACCGTGGGAAGCCAAGGTCACTTAGCTCCTCTGGCTGTCCATTAACCCGACCTGTGAAATGGGGGCTGAGAGTATATCTGTGGGGTTCCCCTAAGGGTTACATGAGGTGACGGGTGAACCCACCTTGCGCACCGCAGACCTTCAACGCATAAAATGATCATGCAACAACAGTCACAAATTATTTTAACCAAGGTCAAAAGTGAGCAGAGTCATAAAGGAAGGACCAGCGGGAGAGGAGGAGAAAAGGAAGGGTGGGGGAAGGAGATCAAGGTCTTCGCATGTGTTGATATACAGGGGAAGAGTTGTGTGAAAAAAATGAAGCCAGGGTAAAGTTAGCCTAGCAGTAAACCAAGGCCACCCAAATGAGATGAAACAGCAGCCGTTTATTCAAAGCTTGTTATCGCAGGAGAGTCAGCCACCATCACTGGTGTTTGGCAGAGGTGGAGGGGCAGGCAGGGGAGAGGGCAAGTTTCCCAGTGAGAAGAGGGAAGGCTTCAGTGTGTTCTGACTGGGGGTTGTCGGCCCGGGGCAGCTGAAGGCAGGCCAGCTAGAAGCTGCTTGTCTTGGGAGCATATCTGGCTTTCTCTAATTGGTCCTGAGTTGGAAGGGAAGGCAAAAATGAGGGATGCTGAATGAGAAGCCCACGCACCGCAACGAAGAGTAGCCCCTGCTCTCCGCAACTAGAGACAGCCCGTGCGCAGCAATGAAGACCCAATGCAGCCAAAAGTAAATAAACTTAAAAAAAAAAAAAAAAAAAAAGGAGGGACGCTGGGTGTTACCGACCAAGTCCTGACCATTTTTGCTTGATGGGTGCAGGGCCTGTGGGTCAGAGTTCTGTGATCAGAGACAGTCTGGCCATTGTCCATTGGTATGTTCCGTCTCTCATTAGCAAGACCATTTGGTGACCCGTAACCGTTTACCCCAGAGTTGTCCACGAACAAGACTGTGATGAAAACTCGTCCCCAAAGCAGGGTGTGCACGGGGACTGGCTGGCTGCAGGTGAAGGGGGGGGGCACCCACAGTGCCTCCGAGCACAAGGGCTTCGCATTCTCAGAACGCTCCCCACAGGCCAGAAACAGACTCCCCGTCGCCCTGGGCCTTTGTGTAGGGATACGCATGAATTAGAGAGGAAAAAGGTGCTCTGGTGTCCTACAGAAATAGCCATTTTTCATACAGCTCCTGGGAGGTGGTAATTTATTCAGTCATCTTTCAACATAATTCCTGTCTGACTGATTTTCTCTCTGTCTTCATCTTCTCCAAGGTGCCACACACCTGTCCTGGGTGAATAAGAATAAGTACGGTGTATGCATAGGAGGGTTCACGAAGCCGAATGAATAATGGAAAAGACTAAGCTGAAGCAAATGAAAAAGAAAAGCTCTCTGTTCGTATAAAATTTCTGCCAAAGTAATTACTAACGTTGCTCTTTAGAAAAACAGCAGTAAACTCCTCTAGCTCTTTAGGGTTGGAGGGGGAAAGGGCTGGGATCCCCCGACGCAGAAATACTTGGTTTCATGTCACCAGCCTTAGCCAACACATTTTTGGCCTGTGCTCTAGAAGCTTCTGTTTGGGGTGTAGGGTTTAAACCGTGGATCTGCCACTCAGCGGCCAGGAGATGCTGAGTTCCACTGCGGGTCGTTCTGAGGAATAAGGGAGGTGATATGCTAAGGACTGGTGTGATGCCTAGGGCAGAGTGCGCACTCAGGGAATGCAGCTGTTACTTTATAAAATGCGGAGGAATGGGCCTAGTCTCAGAGAATGATAGCAGTGAAGGTTAATAAAATGGAAATTAGGCCTCTACAAAAGCAGGCTGAAGTCCATTTCCTTCCCTAACAGACCCAAAGGTGCTTTGCAAAATATCTGATTACATATTGAAGAGGGACCATTATCCTATAATCCTGTGCTAATTTGTGTAATGATGTAAATCTGTAGAAAGGCAGAAGAAATCAGAGTAACCAGCCAGTCTCCAAGGTGGGAGGAGAGGTAAGCCAGACTGTGAAGGGAGCTATTCCACGTCCTTTGCGTGTGCCTGGCCAGCGTTCACTTGCCTTTCCAGTAAAGCATCCTGATTCGTGAGGGAAACAGCCCTATCCACACGGTGGTTTCGAATGTCACGTTGACACGTGGCTTCTGCCGTGCAACCATTCCTGCAGGCTGATTCAAGGATCTCCACCCCCGCCCAACTAGACCAATGACGATCAACTGGTCAACTCCAGGTTTTGACAAAAAGTGCAGCTGGCTTCACCATCACCAAGGAAAGACGTTTGTGTGTCTACAAAGGGAAAAGCTGAGCCACAAAAGGGACGAGACAATTTCTTGATGACATCTTCTGAATACCCGGGTCCAGCAAAGGCTGAACGAATGACGGCCCTGGAGTTTTCACTTATATAAGGTAACAATTGCTTTCTGTTTTTGCTTTTTTCTGTAACCAGCTGAGTATGGTTTCTGTCACTCAACCAAATCAGCCTGACTGACTGGCTGAAGAAACAGAAAAGGAAGGCGATTCTAGACATGGGTCCCTGCCTTCAAGAAGCTTATGTTCTAGTTAGAGAAGCACACACAAACCCAGTAAACCAGAAAATAAAATTTCAAGTATGTAAGGTGAGTATAATGAGGTTAGGTAGGGAGCTGAGGACAGAGATAGAGGAGCAGTGCTTTATTTAGTTAAGACAACGTAGCAGACACAATAGTGGTGCCAAAAGATGACTGTGCTCTAATCTTTGAAACACATAAATATGTTAGTTTACACGGCAGAGGGAACTCTGCAGATGGACATGCGTCCCAGTTACTGAGATGAGGAGAGTATGCTGCAAGACCCAGGCGGGCCCAACGGAAGGTCCTGAAAAGATGGAAAAGTCAGACAGGAGGAACAGAGTCACAGAGACTTCAAGATGCTACGTTTGCTGGCTTTGAAGATGGAAGAAGAGGCCCGTGGGCCAAGGAAAGCAAGCAACCTCTCGAAACTGGAACAGACTGTTCCCTAGAGCCACAAGGCCCTGCCAACACCTCGGATTCGGCCCAGTGAGGCCCATTTCAGACTTTTCACCTCCAGAGCAGGAGGAGAATACATTCGTACTTTTTAAGCCATCAAGTCTGCATTCGTTTACTAGAGCGGCAATCAGAAACTAATACAGACACTCAGGATTGGCCTAAGAGCTAAAGGATGAGGAGGTGGCCATACCACGAGGGAAGAACACCAGGGCAGGAGGGGCAAGAGCTTCACGAGTTCTGAGATCTTCAAGATCATTGTGGCTGGAACGATACACATATAGAGACTGCTTAGCCCTGAGGTTTACAGAATTTAAAGCACCATAAATATTCAGTGCAACCCAACTTCTGTGGAAACAAAGCACTCTTTAGTGATTTCCTTGATTTTAAACTCAAAAAACATAGTAATAACCAGCGCAAAGAATTCCACAAAGTGCAATTATCCCTAGTAATTCCAACTGAGAGGCCGATTTATATTCCTAACAAGCATTCCAGATTTTCTGGAGGTGTCTTTCCTCACATGTTCTGTCCTGCTGTACCCAGCAGTATATTCATACACCTGACCCAGAAGAGGCATAAACATGGATAAACACGCCTGGGGTTTCTTGGTTTGAAAATAGATTCCCAGATGCCATATATCCCCCTATGACTTGTTCTCCCAAGTCACCCTAGAAATCATTCAAATATTTTAGCTGCACAGGAAAGTGACACACCCAAGGGTGAGCATCTGTCCACCGGCACTGCTGGTCTAATCAGAAGCTTTGCGGGCGGGGCAGCAGGAGGCGGGGGGCAGCGGGAAATGGGGGAGAGAGAAGTACTGATTTTTTTCATGAAGTATCAAGATATCAAGCGAGCTGGCGGTACTAATTATGGCAACTGCCTCGTGCTGGGGAGAAAATTTTTTTTTTTTTGGTAGGGGGCTGTCCCCTATACCACTTCAGCTGCTGAGCGAGCAGAGAGGAATATGAATAAAGTCAGTGGGCACAAAAAGTCCGGGGCTTCCTTTTAAATCAGTTTCTAGAAGGCGAGGAACCAGTATATCATAGCGAGACGATCATTTATAATGGGGCCATTATTAGGAGCCAGGGTATAAAAACTGTACCTGAAACAGCCTTATAAGCAGATTCGGTGTGTGGGTAATTAACCTCCTACCCCACGGGGGGCTGGATGGCTCCGGGGAGTGGTAATGATACGGGGAAGTCATCCGTCTCCAGGTCACAGGTTTAAAGCTGGTCATGTTCTAAGGGGCCTAATTGCCTCTCCAGAGCACAAGGGGGCACACGGCTGCCTCCTGGGCTCGGAGACACAAGGACCAGGGTTCGAATCCCGGCACCGTCCCTAAACCAGCTGTGCGATGCCTGCGCTGCTCAAGGATCCTCCGGCAGCTATGGTTTGCTTTTTAAGTTTGGTTTTGTTTTCGGATAAATATGAGTATGCTTGGCACGTGCTAAGTATTTGATAAATGGTAACTATTTTCTTTTCAAAGAAGACATGTTTTTATTTCTTAGGCATGAAAAGGGCAGGAAGAGGCTATGAACATCCCGAGTTCCAGCACTGTTAGGTCTCGGGTCTGGATGGCTGTACACAGAGAGATTTTCTGCCATTTCAGGCAAACAAAGAAGAGGTCCTTATCTTGGCTTATGGAGTCTGGGTTACCAGGGGCAGGGGTCATTGCAGGGCCAACGTTTATTGAGAGCTTACTGTGTGCTAGGCACAGTGTTAAGTGTTTTACCTCCGTGAACTAATTTAATCCTTGCAGAATCCCCATGCAGCAGGTACTGGTAATAGTACGAGTAACAACAATGGTAGATACTAGTCATAGTATTAATATGAGAAGCAGTAACCCCAGGGTTTTATGCCTAGTAAGATAAGGGACAAAACTTGAACCCAGACGGCAGGATTCCAGAATGGGTTAACTATGTCCCGACCCTAAAGGGCTGGGCACGGTTAGAAGAGAGACGTGTTTCCTGCACCTGTGACGAATGTGCCTGGGGCCCAGAAGTCCCCACTGGTGCATCCTGCTGTGAAACTGTCTCGGCCTGAGCAAAAGACACAGGGGTCAACGTGGGAAGCGGCCCTGGACCTGCAGGTGTCTTAGCCGGCAGGAAGAATGTGGGGACGTATTGTGCCCATGAAACCTCATCAGGCAGGTCCTAGGGGCGGGAAAATCAGAGAAACAGATGAGGTGAGAACTGATGGCCTGGATGACATTGGACTTGACCCGGTGCGCACGGACGGCACTCCACAATGTTGACAGATCCCACCAAGGCTGCAGAGGAAGCAGGGAACCCAGAGAGGAAGGAACTTAGAGCGAAAAAGAAAAGCGACACGGGGAAGAAAGAGGAACTTGGAGACTGAAGCCCTGGGCTCGATTCCCATCTCCGACTTCTCCCCTCTTCTCTCCCCTGCGCTTCCTCCCTACTGCTCCCCTCCACACCCATTTCCTTATCCCTGAAATAAGAGCGAATGCTGTCCTGATGACACGGGATGCGGCAGAACAGTCACAAGCACCCCCTGATTAGGAATTCCAACTTGGGTATGTATAAGAGGGCCAGATATTTAATTTAATTTTTGTGTTAAATGGAGAGGAAACTGTAAATTATTCGGGCGTGGGGGACAGGAGATCTCCTACCCAGGTATATCACACCCAACGTAATGCAGCACTTAAGTGTTAACTCTCCAGTAAAACCGGTGGTTGTTTTTCTTCTCCCCCCACCCCGCCCAACGCTGCCCCTTCCAAGGACCTAACGCTCTTGATGAAAAGGGAGGAATAATCCTTTCTTTGGTGTCTGCGATCAAGATCTATTTGGTAACCCACTCCTCTAACACCGCCCGTGCAGAGAAATAGTTTCGGGTCCCCGTTAATTTGAGTATTGAACTGAGACTGTACAGCTGCTTCCCGCCAAGCCTGAAAGCAGAAATTAATTTCAGTGACCCAGGCGAGTGGAGGGGAGCTCTGTCAGGTAATTAGTCTTCGTCTTTTGCTACTCAGGGTCTATCACAGCGCTAATCCATACATAAACCCGGGCATTCCCCGAGTCACTCGCAATCTGCGGGGCCATTTAACTACCTCTTGCTTGGGTTCATGAGAGCAGGGGCACTGCAGGCAAACGGATGAAGCCTGCCTTTCATGTCTCCCCTTCCTTCTACCTATTTAGGGCCTGCGGAATTAATGCAGCTGAGTTACATGTTCTTTTCCTGTCTGATCGAGTCTGCCGTTGATTAAGTAGAGCTTGGGGTGGGAGGGGGACCGGGGGAGGGGGTCCCCCCTTCCTGCAGCTTCTGACTTGCCAGTTTATTAATGAAAGAGGCACCAATATTGATAGCCCTGACACTACAAGTGCAGCAATTAGAGGGTACGTCCTTCCAGGATTCTAATTAAAAAGGAGCCTTTTTCTGCCCAGGATGGGTCCTACTGTCATATATGCCTTCGGTTCTGGCTTGGGTTGGGGGCTCCCATGCCTCTTCTGTTAGGAAAATCTCCCGGCGAGCGGGGGGAATAAACACAAGTTGAAAAGCTTTGGTCTCATTGCGGAGGGTGGAGGCGTCATTGTGAAATCCAAGGAAAAGAACAGTTTTTGGAGAAGGTACCTCTTTCCAAAAGCAGCCCGCCTTCCTCCAGCCCTCTCCCAGATTCTTCTCTGGGCTTCGTGTTTTGCATGCTTCTAACCCTGAAGGACTGGGCGGTGGGTGGGGGTAGGATGTAAACAAATAAGACAGGTGCTGTGATAATTTTCTGAGCACCTACCGAAGCACCGTACATCCCCTAGCATCGTTTACCCTTCTAGCAACTCTGTGGTATGGCTTTCAGTGGCTCCGTTCTACAGATGAGAAAACTAACGCTCAGATCAGAGAAGGTCAGGGGCTGGTGGTTCTTTCTGATCCAAAGTCCTTCTTCACCCAACTCCAGGCACTGAATACTCCCAAGCCTACGGGGCCAGGCAGGTAGCGTAAACAGTGATGTGGATGAATCTGGAGCCCTTACTCCATCCAAAAGGGCAGCCCCAGCTCACCCCTCCCTGTGCCTCCCTGCCAATTCTGCAGGCCAGAAGGCCAGCCCAGAGCGGCGGCCTTTGGTGACAGCTGACATTATAGGAGAACTCAAAAATCTGGAATTTTAGGTGGACTCCTTAACGAAGTTCATATTTGCAACTTCAGGGACACTCTACCTGCTTCCTTAGAATTCTTTAGATTCATTTTTGTTTTCTCAGTACCTTGTATCTTTTTTTTCTTTTTAATTTTGAACCCAGCTTTGCCATTTCACTCTCCTGCCTGGGTGGCCACAAGCTAGGAAATCGCTCCAGCACAAGGCTGAATTTAAAAAGGAAACGAACTGTGGGCCCCCAATGCCTTCCTCCTAGCGCTTCCAAAGCTGACGTCAGAAACCCTCTCTACTTTCCTGCAGGTCTCACCCCTCACCCAGGCCAGATGCAGAGAATCCAAGCCCGCACACCTGGAGCTGGGAAGGACGTGCTCCCCTACCCCACCTCTCCTGCTTAGTCATCTTCAACCACCCTGGGTTTTTACTCCCAGGTCACTAATGAACAGACTATGTGACCTCGGACCCTTTTATTATTTTTTTCTCTCCTTCTACACATCAGTTTTCTCATCTGCAAAATGGGAGGCTAATTCTGACCTCACAGGTGTGTTGTGAGGTCCCTATGAAAAAAAACATACGGGAAAGTTTGGGCGCAGCACCTGTCTCCTTGTAGGGAGGCCCACCAGGCCCATGTGCACAAGTACTTTTGCCCAAGTCGAGATCCAAGGCAGCTGAACTGCACAGGCTCGTGGATTGAGTTTCTTCCCCTGGCCTTAAAAGAACAATAATGACCACGCACTGGACGGCAAGCCAGTCTTTCAGCCTCCGTTTCTCTACCCATGAAGAGGCTTTATACACCTCCCTCACAGGACTGCTTGAAGACTATGGCCCCAAAGCAGGTCTGACACTTAGTAGGCCCACAGAGAATCAAGCTCCACTACCAGCTCCCCAGACGTATGAACTCTCTTGCTTTTGGACTCAATATCGCTCAGGTTTTGTCCTTCAAAGTTCTTTTTTCACGCTTAGGACTAAATCTCGAAAATGACAAAAACAAACAAAACAAAACAACAACAACAAAACCCAGACTCTTCACAGGAGCTGCAACTGTGAAATCTCCTAATAATTCCTCATTTTACTGCAAATTCCTAGAAATAACAACATCCACTCCCAAATGAGAGAGAGAGAGAGAGAGAGAGAGACAGAGAGAGAGAGACAGAGAGCGAGCGATGGACTTGACAAATAGAAAAGCCCTAACACGCTAATGTATTTTGCTGGAATCAGAAGTGCTCTGTCTTCGCTCTGACCCCCCTGTCCCCTCCAGCCTCCTGCTGGGGGCACCAAGGAAAAGTCAGAAGCATTAGTCCGGTGTCAAGTAGCACTGCCATCCACATTCTATGAGAGTCAATTGCAATTAACGGGGCCATTCAGAAGAGGCAGGTACAGACCAGACAAAGGGAGCACAGCTAGATCTTATCAGGACCCAAGGCCAGTAGGCTGGGCCTTTCAGATGCTGTTTGCACAGAAAGGAAAAAAAAAAAAAGGAAAAATGCTGGTGGAGGAAGAGGTGGGTAGGGAAAGGTAAGCTGAACCAAGGTGGAAGGGAAGGGCAGGGAACGAGAAGAGGCAGGCACAGAGCAGAGAGGTTTAAAAATAGCAAGGCTCGCGTCCGGAGCCTGTGCTCCGCAACGGGAGAAGCCACAACAGTGAGAGGCCCGTGTACTGCAAAAAAAAAAAAAAAGCAAGGCTGACTCCTGAGGCCAGCCCTTGGGTTCAGATCCTGACTCTGCGCCGGGCTGCTTAGGACACTCAACCACTCGGCACTCCGAACCCTGGTTGGCTTATCTGTAAAACAGGGAAAGTAATAGTACCTTCCTGTTTTTTCCAATTGACATGTGAAACAATGTTTGCAAAGTGCTGAGGGTAGTACCTGGCACGGGGCAGTTATTCTAAGAGAAGAGCTTAGCCTGGAGTCAGGAAGGAGGTGTGGACAGCTAAGGAGAGAAGCAGATTCCTTAAGCAAGCATCCCAGGGAGAAAATCAGATACTACACAGATACAGGTGACCAGGCTGAAAGTGACTCTCTGCCCACCTGGGAGAACCAGGCATGGGGACCCATTAGGAGGGCAGTTCCAGGATGCTGGTAGCAACCACAAATCTCCTACAAGATCCTGCAGGCTGGGAAGTGAGGACACACACACACTGCAGGCCCTGGGCTGGGACAACGCTAGCCAGGCGCCAGTGCCCCACCCATCGCTCCATTGAGACGCTCCCCCCCTCCGCCACCAAAAGTGCTTAAACTTCTTTTCAGAAGGAGGCTTGACCACCTACTACATGCTTATTCGCTCTGTGCCATTTACCAAGGGATACCCAGAAAACAACCCCTCCAGGGCCCTCTTCTTTGGTTTTTCTTGTTCTGAGGATGATGTCAGGAACTAAGGTAGTGCAATGTGGTAGAAAGTTCCAGAGAGACGGGACTTCAAATGCCAGGTGGCCCACGGATGAGTCACATGACCATGGGCAGCTGCCGGGACCGTTTGAAGCCTCGTCTGTAGCGTGCGGCGGGGGGTATCTGTCATCGCAGGGCCATTACGGAGGAAGTGTGGGGACTGTCTGATGCTTGCTCTTTACTTTTTTGTCATTCCAGGGTCCCTGGTGAGCCCTAGATGGACAGGCGCTGGGTAGCGTGAACGCTCGCCTGTCTTAAAACAGGCACATGGCCCTGCCTGGCACTGGGCAGCTGAGGGGAACAAGTCCAAACCACACCAGCCTCTCCAACCAGACAGGGAATTCTCCCCAGAGCACAGGCCCTCACACTGGTCTTATGAATTCTGTAAATGCTGGAGCGCATGCCAGCACCATGAAGAAGTTATCTGTAGGAATATTCACTGGAGGTTGAATACCTCCAGTTCCTCGCCAGCAGCTAACACACGACTGCAAGGAAGGTGGGGGACTCCTCTTTCTCTCTGCGCTTTCCTAGCTAAGCTGCCTACTTTTGTGTGCATGCCTTGGCTATCGAGCCCTTACCTTTCAGGCCCTCTTAGAATTCCAGAAACTTGAAGCTAAAAAAATCCACCAATTTAGACTTTTTAAAGCTTCTACAGAACCAGAAAAAAGGGGGTCGTTATGAGTAAGCAAAGGGACTGAGAACGGTCAAGGAGGAGAAGAGTTACTTGATTTTCTATCAGAAAAAAATAATAACACACGGCAAAACTTCATTAAGTCAGTATTGGTCTAGTCAAAAGAGCTTGTCATTTGCAGCAACCATTCCCCAATCAACTGGATGCCTCTCTTGTAATCTTCTTTAATGGTGAATGTCTGCTAATATATCGGAGAGGCCAGACTTGATTTATTTGAAGGCATGGGGTATTTGGTAGTGATGTCTCTAAGTGTCCAGCGGAGCAATCAGTGCATAGTAGGTAGTCAATAACCCTTAGCTTCCTCTCCTTGCATTCTGTATTATCGAAGCTTTAATCTGATTTATAACATGTTCAGTCCTTATCAATAATAACATGTTTCCATTTTAATATACTACCTTTTATTAAACTGAAGCCACAAACTTAATAGCAAGGGCCTGTCCAAGGCACTTTAATCACTACTGGAGCACAGATGTCTCTCCTAGGAAAACAGGGGCAATGCTCGGCCGCAACGACGGGGACCGTCCATTCACCTTTGTGTTGGCAGAATGAGTTAAGGGACTGTATTATCGATGCAATTAGGCCAGGCTCCCTCTGCACATCCACGGCAGACCTCTCGGCTCTGTACAATAAGAGGCACTTTCCCCCGTGACCTGCTTTCCAAAGCATGTTTTCCCCTAAGGAGACCACCACAGATGCCTGCATGGAAACCTCTAGGTTCTGTGTGTGCCTGTCACTCACAGATTTTCCCAACATGAACCCCCAGGTCAAGGGCAAACCGAAACGATACGTAGTGCTTATCGGGATGACAGTGATGTTAATGACATTGATGATGGTGCGAGATGGTATGAATTAGGCTGACAGTTACTGATATTGATGATGATGGTGTGAATGATGTTGACGGTGCTAAGTGGTGAGCACTTAATGCGTCGGTGAGTGTGTGAGGGCTGTCCCGGCATTCTCAGCATTTAATCCTCTCAACAACGCTCTGAGGAAGACTGTTAATGCCCCCATTTTGTACATGAAGAAACTGAGGCTTAGAGAAGATGAGGGACTTACTCAAGGCCCACAGAAAACACCTGGCCAATCCACGATATGGACCCAGGTACGCAACTTCTAACTCTGCAGGTCACACTATGCTAAAGCCCATGTCTTTGTCTGCTCAGCTGTCGTAAGAAAATACCACAGACTGGGAGAGTTAACGAACAGACGTTTATTTCTCACAGTTCTGGAGGCTGGGAAGTCCAAGATCAAGGTACCAGCAGATTTGGTATGTGGTGAAAGTTCTTTTCTAGGTTTGCAGAGGGCCGCCTCAGGCTGTGTCCTCACATGGCCGTTTCTCAGGGCATATAGGAGGAGACAGAGAGAGATCTCTGTCTTCCTCTTCTTATAAGGGCATTAATACCATCATGAGAGTCTCACTCTCATTGCCTAACCTAAACCTTATTACCACCCCCGCCAAGTTCCACCTCCAAATGCTATCACATTGGGGGTTAGGGTTTCAACAGATGAATTCTGGGAAGACACATGCAGTCCTTAACAACCCATTTCAAGCAATTCTGTCTCCCCTCTTGCTTGGTCAGGAACCACACGTTAGAAACCCTCCCCTTCTTTCCAGATGAAATGCCTCAGAGGTCCCTTCATCAGGATCTAAGTCAGCATGGCCAAGATGCAAGTCCACCTGCCATCCTTCCTCAGGCCTCCTGGGCGATGGATTAAGGGATCCATTCAACTGGCAACATACTTGACGCACAGAATGAAAGGGTTTCACATAGCCAACTCTAGCCCAGAGCCAGCCCCCAACAAACCCCGAGTCAGACAACATTCAACTGCAGATATTGAGGAGAAAGAGCATGGTTTTGGCACCAGACACACTTAGATTTGAAGTCTAATGAGGTTGGGCAAGGCTCCCTATGCGTATGGTGGGGAAACAGGTACTGCAGGGATGCTGTCAGGATCCTATGAAGAATCTCAAGTGAAGTCATGGCACTGAGTCCGGCAGCTATAGACGCTTTATGAATACTGGTTGCTTTATAGGCTCTTTCCTGCTCTGAGCCCTTTCTCCTCCTCCTTGTTCACAAATTCAGCACTTATCCCAACCCCACCTTCTGTCTCTCTCTCTCTCTCTCTCTCTCCAGTCTAGGACTGAACTCTAACCCATTGGCCCTGAGCCTTGCTCCTCATGTATGATGTTTACAGGCAGGACCCATTCTCATTGCTTCTAAGTCCCTAGAGCTTGAATGTTTCCACTGGCTCTTCCAATCAAAGATATCTGGTGCATGAATGAGTAAGTGAAACAGACAGTATAACATCTGTCAAATATATACAAAGCAGAGGCATATCATTTCAAAACCTGAGTATTTCCACATCCACCTGTAACAAAATAGTTGTTATACACTAAACCAGTAGCCACCTCTCAGGTGACAACAATTTATGGCGTTCCTATCCCCTGGTCATTAGTATTTTAAAGTAAAGATCCCGACGACTCAAAAGAATGAACCTCTAACAGAGATGTTCTTCCAAATGTAAGTAAAAGTCTGAGGTCCAGAAGAATACGGCTGGATCCCCAACCCACAACTACTCTGGGTCAGGGGCACTAGGAGGTAAGATGAGACACAGGGTACAATCCCCATGGCTAGCTGTCCACTGGTCTGGGGGCTGCTTTTTCGGGTCTCCCTAGGGGATCAGACTACTAAAAGGACAAACGGCCCTTTGGTCAGCAGTGTTGGAATTGTTCTCGGCAATGAGAAGCCTGAAAAAAACAAAACCAAACAAAACCCTCTGCCGGACAGTTCTTCCCCTGCTCCCTTAGCTGACCTACATGTGAGTGGAAAGTGGAATGGGTCCCAACCCCCTTTTGATGCTCTCAGGAGTGCGGTCCAGGTGGCAGCACACACCCCACGACCCGCCGAGTTCTCTTTATGAATCATACATAAAGTAGAGAAGAGAAAGAGGCCTGCCAGCTCAACTCTGCACTTCACAGCAAAGCATAAAAGCACACGGGAGGGGCTTCCCTGGTGGCGCAGTGGTTGAGAGTCCGCCTGCCGATGCAGGGGACACGGGTTCGTGCCCAGGTCCGGGAAGATCCCACATGCCGTGGAGCGGCTGGGCCCGTGAGCCACGGCCGCTGAGCCTGCGCGTCCGGAGCCTGTGCTCCACAACGGGAGAGGCCACAGCAGTGAGAGGCCCACGTACCGCAAAAAAAAAAAAAAAAAGCACACGGGAGGCAGAAGTTGCTTTCTTGAGGAGTGGCCTCCCGGCAATCTGTTTATGAAAAGCAGGGGACCTTTGTAGTGGCATCGCTCAAGCCAGAGGCCTGTGTGTGTACTTGTCAGAAAGCTGCACAGTGGAAGGTTGGGAGCTGGTGCGACGGCACGTGTTCTGTAGAACACAGGAAGGACTCGACCAAAGTCCTGGGCTCGTGGTTCTGTTTTAAAGGCATGCGACGTGCACAGTCACTGGTGCTGGCTTGCAGTTAGCAAGGGTGGAGACTGACCCCACGGGAGACATGGAAGCTCTCCACACCTCAATGTCTTCACTGTAAAACGAGGATAACAAATACTGGATCTCGCCTCCACACAGCCCTGTCTTTCCCTTAGACTCAGGGGGTGATTAGGTCAAAATATGGCCAAGTGAGTAACTGGGTATCTCAGTCCCTTCCAGCTGCTCTAACAAAATACCACAGGCTGGGTGGCTTCTAAACAACGAAAATGTATTTCTCACAGTCTGGAGGCTGGAAGTCCAAGTTCAAGGTGCAAGTATACTCACATACCAATGAGGTTTACAGCTGGGACCTTCTCACCATGTCCTCATGTGGTGGAAGGGGCTGGGAGCTCTTGGGAGCCTGTATTATAAGGGCACTAATCCCATTCGAGAGAGCTCCACCCCCATGAATTAAGCATCTCTCAAAGGCCCCATCTCCTAATACCATCATCTTTGGGGGTTAGGATTTCAACCCATGAACTGAGGGGAAAACACTGATTCAGACCTTAGCAGTGGGAAAAGAAAGGATCTTTCAGTGGGAAAGCAGGAGGGGAAGACTACTCCAGGCAGTCAACAGCCTGTGCAAAGGCCCTGTGGCAGGTTGTGGGGGGGAGGGGGAGTGGGGATGACAGTAGGCTACAGAGATGGGCAGGAGCCTTGCAGGGTCTGGTAAGGATTTCAGATTTCATCCCAAGGGATATGGACACCCAGTGAGGGGATTAAGCTGGAGAATGGTGAATAGGGTGGTGGTGAGACTGGATTTCTATTCTAGAGCAATGACTCTAGCTTCTTCCTAAAGAAGGGATTTCAAGAGGAACAGGAAGGGAAGCAACGTGCCCATAAGAAACCATACTGACAGCACAACCGTAATCTTAATGGCATTAACTCTCAGACTGATCCTCCACTGCTACCAAGGACACTGCAGGGAGACAAAGGTAGGCCAAACCCCATCAGTGTTTTCTGTACCCCATTCCTTATGGAGGAGAAAAGAAAGACCCAAGTGCAAAAATCTTACTGTTTTTAGAGAATCTTTTAAATGGCATAAGAACTCCAAAGGGAAAAGTCCAACATGGGAAAGCAAGCAGTAGCGCCCTTTGAAAATTTTTAATTTTATTTTAACTTTGCTAAAACTACTTACATTCACATTTTGAAATATGTATGCACGATAATACACTGCAGTTATGGTCTATTGGGTTAAAAATCCACTTTTTGGAATGGGTTCAAGGGAATACTTATACAAAAGACATTGGAATGGAAAGTAATTCTGCAGATAAAATAGAATGGCAACATCCCTAAATAAGCTCCTTGCAAGATAAATGCACAGTGAGGAGGGGTCTTGAAACCATCACTAATGGGAGGTTCTAAACAGCCGGCCTCTTAATCCCTCACGGAACCTGCTGGAAGGGAAGGTACTGGCTAGTCCTCAGCATCAATATTCATACTTTTCCAAGGGTCTCTCCGCTCCCTTTCATAATTCAGCTGAAACCAAGAAAGTAACCCCCAATTTAAGACGGTGAAATCCTGTTCTAGCACGCTACCAACAAAGCACGGGGCGAACGTGGGGTTTATTCTGCAAAGTTTCAGACAAAGAGAGCTAAAAAAAAAAAAAGCTGTGATAAATGCACCAACAAGCATTTCTGTGCTTCTTCTATATAATTATGCCTGCATGGGGAGGCATACAAACAAGGAAGAGAATACGGATCTCATTCCTTAAGGAGGTGCCAATTCCGTTAGGAGGGTGCTTCTCGGCTCCAAGGGTGTATCAGAATCACCCTGGGAGCTAGACAGACCTATAGAACCCCGGAACCCACACTGCCACCCAACTCCTGAACGAAGTGTCCATGACAGGCCAGGGAATCTTCATTTTAAACAAACAAAAGGGCTTCTGGTGGGGGTGGGGATTCAGAACCAGCGAACGGAAAAGGAAACATGAGCACCACGGAAACTGACAAGAGGAAAAGTCTTTGGTGCTCACAGAGGCATCCCTCAGATGGCAGCTGGGCAGCCAGGCTCTGCCTTTCCATCTCTGATAAAGGGCACTTGTCCATCGTGTGAATTTCATTCCCCTGTGGGACAGCCATCTACTGTCCTTCGCAGAGCCTTCAAAAGCTGGTGCCTCTTGTATCTTCGTCAGGTTGAAAACATTCCAGTTTGTCATTAGCAGTCTTCACGGGTGATGCTCAAGACAGAAAGTAAGACTACAGACAGTGTGACCAATGCCAAGCCCACAGGATGTTTGCCTTCCTCGACCCGGACATCACATGCTCATTAAGACTGCGTAAGTGCCCCGCTCGTGTCCAGCCACATAGCAGAAATTACTATATCCTCTATTTTGCATCTTTTATTTGCTCAACCTTTTTGAAAATGACATAAAATTAGTAGAGATGCCACTTGTGTTGTTGCTTAGGGGTCTCCACTTTCTCCACTAAAATTTCAGAAACCATGGATTTAACTGTTCCAGAATTTTCACAGGGATCAGCATCAAGGTTACTTCTTTCTTGTCCGTGTCAACTCTTCTCTCTCCAGCCCAACCCCATATTCATTCTTCTTCTTTCTTCTCCTGAGTCTTCTTTCTTCGTTTCTCTCCTTTTCTCCACGACTGCACTAAGATTTCCCATTTCTCATCAGTGGCTCATTTTTTTTGGCATCCTGAGCCGTGACTCAAAGACTTGGAGGTGCAGAGAATGTTAGGATTTGAAGGGGCCACCGGAGACCAGCCAAGGCAAACCCCTGTTTATGAAGGTGAGGAAACAAGGGCATCAAGAGGGCGCAGATCAACCTGAGAGGCCCAAGTTGGGGACTAAGCCAGGATTAGGACACAGTTTTGACAGCCTGCCTTGTTTGGAACTTGGAGACCTGGCTGTGTGGCCAGGAAGGTTCTGAAGTTCATCCACTGGGGCAGGAATGGTGGCAAACACACAAAATAAGAGACAGTCCTGTAAGATCCCTGAATTATGTAGAGCAATAAAATGTTAAATGAGAGTGAACTCACCCACACTCCTTACTGTTTTAGTGTGATTTTTCATAAAGGAGGAACTGATGCCACCGTGATACCAGAGATCACAGCGGTATGCTGGCCTTGGTAGACGTGTGTGGGACAGGAGGAGGGTAGAGGAGAGGGGCAAAAAACAAACAAAAGAGGAAAAAAAACAAAAATAAAAACACACCCTGCCAATGATGGCAGTGTCTCAAAGAGACACTGGAGCCAACTCAAAGAGTCCCTGAGTGGAGCAACAAAATAAATAAAGTGGTACTAGGTTATAACCCAAAGTATAAAAGAAAGATCCATGAGTCCACGCTGATATAAATAAATGACTGAATAAAGTAATAAATGGCAGGGGGAAGGGGGAGAAGAGACAAATCTGCCCTGCAGAAGAATGCTAGACACTTTATGTAGATACCCTGCCCACAAGGAGTGAGAGCATAAGTCTCCACGTCTCAAGTATGGGCTGCACACAGCAACTTTCCTCCAAAAAGAACCGTCCGGAATGGAGGGGAAAAGAGTAACTGCTGAGTGGGAAAACCTGACACACCCTAGCTTGGCCAGGTGAAGGAGGCCAACATCGAGTGATAATCGTGTGGACAGTATGCGCCCCGCATGTGATGGGATGAGGTGGCACGTTACCTCCGTGGTCTTCCCCCCGAGAAACGATATACCTAGCCTAATCGTGAAAACAAATCAGACGAATTCCAACACTGGGGCATCCCACATAAGCCCGGATGAGTCGTCCTCAAAACTGTCAAGGTCACAGAAATCAAGGAAAGTCTGCCCAGAGGAGCCGAAGGAGGGCATGATGACTAAATGCAATATGGTGTCCTGGACGGGATCCCAGAACAGAAAACGGTCAGCAGGGAAGAACTCAGGAAATCTGTACCAACTATGGACTTTAGTTACTAATATAACAGTATTGGTTCTTCGATTGCAATAAATACACCCAACGAAAAGTGGAAGATGTTAGTGATAGGGGCAGCTGGGTGTGCGGGTGTATGGGAACTCTGTACCATGGTCTCAATTTCTGTGCAAATCTAAACTCGATCAGAAACATAAAGTTCATTAAAAATTTTTTAAAACTACGTAGGCTCGATGAAATGAAAGGATAGTATACAGAAAAGCATATGATATTCTAGAAGTGGGTTGGGGGTTGTTTTTGGGGGAGGGAATTTTGGGGTCCCAGTTACCCTGGAAGGGGGCACACAAGCCCCCAGGAATTCCTCTCCTGTGGCGAGGGGGAGGGGTACAGCTAGAAGGGAGCCATGGAGGGGTGCAGAGCACAGGGCCCAGAGCTGGGGTCCTGGTGACCCTGGTCTACGGATGGAACTGCAGGGGACTCCAAAAAGCTGAGCTGCCCGTGGCCCCACCAGCATGATGTGTGATGCTCTCCGGTAATGGCTAGGAGCTCAGGAGTGAGAGCCACGGCTTTTTAGGCCACCTGGGATCTGTGATGTGCAGTTGGCAACAAATTAAAGTGGGGGGCGGGGGGGAGGTCTCCTAGAATGTCAGCAAGAACACTTTCTCCCCAAAACAGGCTCTTGTTCCAGTGACAGAGGAAGAACTCTGGGCTGGCCAGGCCACAAACAAGGCTTTGCACGGGGCCACGATGTCCTCACCTATTTTTTTCGGCTGCCACACGGCATGCGGGATCTTAGTTCCCCGACCAGGGAACGAACCCGCACCCCCTGCAGTGGAAGCACCGAGTCCTAACCGCTGGAGTGCTAGGGAAGTCCCTGTTCTCACCTTTTAGAGTCCAGGATGGAAAGGGCTCTATGCACATGCCCTAGAGGAGACTGCCATCTTTTATAACCATGCCAGCGTTCAAAACTGTGTGCATATGACCTTGCTCCTTTAGGCAAACGAACGCAAGCCAGAAATTGTTCTGGGAATAAGTTTCTCGTTCGCCATTGTGTCTTTCTGCGATAAATAATTTCCAGGCTAGGTGCTGGGGAATTTCAAAAGACAGACATATTATGTTCATGAAAGACAACTTTTTTTTTTTTTCTTCTGCGGTACGCGGGCCTCTCACTGTTGTGGCCTCTCCCGTTGCGGAGCACAGGCTCCGCTCCGGACGCGCAGGCTCAGCGGCCATGGCTCACGGGCCCAGCCGCTCCACGGCACGTGGGATCTTCCCGGACCGGGGCACGAACCCGTGTCCCCTGCATCGGCAGGCGGACTCTCAACCACTGCGCCACCAGGGAAGCCCATGAAAGACAACTTTAAGAAAAATCTTTCTGCCATAAAAGGATTCCCTCTCCTTCTTGGCATCCCAGCTTGCCATAGAAATGAGTGATTTTCTGAATTTCTGCCAAGTTAGATGGTTCAGCATGCTATTAGATTAGTCTGTTTATACAGAAACAGCCAAAAATCGGAAACACACAGAAGCTATTAAAGATATTGTCCTGTGAGAGAAAGATTTGAATGGTTTTCTTACTGCAAGTGGGAAATAAGATATGAGTCGGTATTAACGTGATAAAAAAGTTAATGCCTTCTAAAGCAAACTGTTGGTTTCTTCATCTTGTTTCAGAGGTGACAATAAAAGGAACCTACAGACAATTATTTAGGGTTGGGTGAGCACGGAAGGCAACAAGGACTTTTCACAGCCCAATCAGGCCTGACAGTGAGAAATACATCCCTTTTAGAAAAAAAAAAATGCTGGGGCATTCAAGGAGTTTTCAAAGGAAAGGTGATTTCAGGCCAAGAAAAAAATTTTAAAAATAAAAGGTATGGGCAGGGTTTTTAAATAAATATATAAATGAAACAAGGTTTCAGATCTTCACGAGTGCAATTCCAATTTCACTTCTGCCCTTGGGTTGCTCTGTAAATGCATGGAAATCATATGACCTCTTAGGTCAATGTGATTCAAGACAGAGGACTTTTATTGACTTCCACCTGAGAGATGCCATAGATTCTTCCTTTCCTCATCCATAAAGCAGATGGTGTGACCTATACGTTGAAGTCACCTTGTTTCCCCTCAGTAAGTCATGAGATGACGCATCCTGGCCACATGCTGGCAACGAGAGCTGCTCCTGACCGTATTTTCGGATGGACAACATGTGCCTGCAAGTGCAAGTGTGCCTAAATGCTCATACAAAGCCCAGTACTATATAATACCTAATTTCCCCCTTAGTGTATAGTTGAAAATCATGGAGAAATAGGGCTGTCTTACAAAATACGTATTTATTCTGGGGTCATCAACTACCTGGCTGTCTCCTGACCTGGTAAGGAACTCAGAACTTGCTGTGCAGGAGGATATCAAAGAAAGGTGAAGTCTCTACTATCCAGAATGTATTCCTTTTCCACTGCTGTGTAACTAACTACCACAAATTCAGCAGCTGCAGACAGCATACGTTTCATATCACACAGTTTCCAGCCGTGTGGGCACAGCTTGCGGACCTGGGTTCACGACTTCAGGGTCTCACCAGGCTGAAATCTGGGTATCGGTTGGGCTGTGGTCTCATCAGCGACTTCACTGTGGAAGTTCGACCACCTCAGCTTGTTGGCAGAATTCATTTCCTTGAGGTTGTAGGACTCACGTTCCCATTTTCTTGCTGGCTACTTCGGGCCACTCTCAGCTCCTAGAAGCCACCTGCAGTTCCCTGCCACATGGTCCTCTCATAACATGGCAGCTTACTTCTTCAAATCCAACAATGGAGAGTCTCTCTGACTTGAGTCTCTCTTTTAGCAGTTTTCACCTAAGTCAGGCCCACCCGGTATACTCTCCCTTCTAAGTCAACTTAAAATAAACTCATTTGCGACCTTAATCATTTCTTCAAAGTCCCTTCACTTTGCCATGTAATGGAGCCTAATCAAGGAAGTGACATCCCATTATCATTTCCACTTTCCACTGGTTAGAAGCAAATCACAGGTTCTGAATCACAGCAGGGCAATCACAGCAGGTGTCCACCAGGAGATGGGGAATCAATGGGTCCACCTTAGTTTATTTGTTTACTTATTTAATTTTTGGCTGCATTGGGTCTTTGTTGCTGTGCACAGGCTCTCTCTAGTTGCAGCGAGCAGCGGCTACTCTTCGTTGCGGTGTGCGGGCTTCTGACTGCAGTGGCTTCTCTTGTTGTGGAGCATGGGTTCTAGGCACGCGGGCTCAGCAGTTGTGGCGCACGGGCTTAGTCGCTCCACAGCATGTGCGATCTTCCCAGCTCAGGGCTAGAACCCGTGTCCCCTGCGTTGGCAGGCGGATTCTTAATCACTGCGCCACCAGGGAAGCCGTGGGCCCACCTTAGGACCCATTTATAAGCCTGAGCTTAGAATCTTGGTGCAGGGCAAGGCGGTGGTGGAGAGAAAAAAGACAGAACACCGTATTTCTTCCAAGTAATCATATTTTTCCAAGGTTTTCCGAGAACTAACCACTGCCCAGGTATTATGAAATAAAATACAGGTGCCCTTAAAATGTACAGTTAAATGTCAGCAGCTGATACCTGGGCAATGGAAACCCTCCTTCAACCAGTGCAACAACGAACTTGGACCTCCAGAAGCACAAAGCATCAAGAAAAGCCAAGGCAGGTTCAAGGGCAAACCCACGTCACCCTGTCTGCGAGACCAGAACAACACAAGGTTCGGCGAGGACAGTGAAACATCGAACGTTATACGCCGGCCAATAAAGGCCAAGTCTGAGGCTGCCAGACATGAGGAAAACAGGAATGTGTGTGGTAAGAGGAGAAACGAAGCTGAAGGAAGAAAAGCACATCAATGCGAAGAGGGAAAGAGAAATCAGTCCAGGAGAGACGCGGAGGGGGTGACGATGAGGACACGGAAGGAGCAGAGGGAGACACGGAAGCAAATGTCATACAAGGAGGAACTGGGTCGGGGGGAGGACGGCTGGAGCGTGAGCCAATGCAGCTATCAGTTCACTGGAAAGTTCAGTTCATCAGAAGGCTACGCAGGTTAAAGCAAAATCCCACTGAGCTCCGCAGCCCTATTCTGGCCATTAACTTCTTTCAGAGCCCCAGCACTTTCACAGGTGTGAGTTAAAACCCTCTGGTTTCTGTGCTCTACCCCGCCGACTGAAACCCAGCATCTTCAAAGATCAACTGTGGACCAAGGTGGGGGCTGGGAGGAGAGCTGGGAGGTAAAAGGCTGTATGGACCACACGCTTTATCTCCACCAGAAGGAGCCTGTGAACAACCTGTCAATGGGATTATTTTATTTTGAAACTGAGATGTAAAAAAATGAAATAAAATCTGGTGAGGTGCTTTAATATACAGAAGCACAACCTGGGCCAAGAAATCGCTCAAATACCAAAACCCCAACCAAATAAATCCAGTGCGTGGCGACCCAGACATGACAAACGAAAGAAGAAACAAACTGAGGAGGAAATCCAGATCCAGAAATATGTCTTTACGGTCGTGACGTTTATAAATCTGACACACTTGCAAGAAGAGCTCACTAAAGGTTATTTCTACGCAGATATGCACTTTGCCAACCCAAGCGTGCGCAAGAAGAAAAAAGAACAACCCCAAATATATTTCTTGAAAATCAATTCTTGTGCAGCACAAGTGCATCAAGAAGCAGGGAGAACACAGATAAATACTGAAATGTTGGGCCAAATGTGAACTTGACGGAGGACAATGGTCCTGGGTGCAGCAGACAGGGGACAAGAAACTGTCCCACCCTGTCCAACGTCTGGTGTGTGGTGTGGATAAGGGGCGTGGCCAAGGCACATGTGCCAACAATGCAGTTACTCTCTCCCTTCCAGGAACAGCTTGAGCCTTCAAAGACCCAAGCTCCCTCGTTCCTTCTGGGTGATATAGAAAGTGCTATACAAGGCTGCATGCAGCAAACCTGTAAAACACAGAGCATCCTGACCATTGGAGGAGCCACCCAGGGGTTCCAGAGCCAGGCGATCAACACATCTTCAGTGAAAAGCCCTGGCCACGCCCCTTCAGCACCTTAACTACCGTCTCTCCTAAACACCGAGTTAAAATTGCCTCTTGTTTCCTGGCTAGGCCAGTTCCTTTGATTTCCTATTCCAGAAAGCTAAAAGGATAATATTATTTATCCTTTTCACCATTAGCTAGGAAGTGCACCGTCTTGACCAGCTGTGTATCTAACGCCGTCCTAGGTATCCACGCTCGTTATTAACTAGGGGTGGTCCCCCCCCATCTAACAGAAGAGCAAAGTGAGGTGACAGATGGATCTGCCTTTTCAGTGGCCTGTGGTTGAGGAGGAGAAGAGCTGGGTCTAAAGGAATCCAGAAAAAGATAAGGTGTATGGCTTTTCTGCTGCGACCTGGCCTCTCTTTGCTTCGATACGTGCAAACCGTATGCAGCTGAGGCTAGAAGCTTTGCAGCAGCAGCAAGTGGCTAGAAGGGGACACGGGCGGCTGGGATTGCGGAATCATCCTGTCAATGTGGGGGCCGGTTACACACGTGTGTGCAAAGCGGCTGAGGTACACATGGAGAGCGTATGCCCCTTTCTGCTTATGTTACACTTAACACAAAAAGGTGAGCAAACATTGCCCTGCAATGACAGTAGCCTAGATAAGGTCTCTGGGCCCACAGCAACCCGGAGGACTGTGGATTTCTCCAACTCCAGGCCTCTGACTTGGGGAGGATCCACACTGGGCACATCCCAGGCGCCAGCGAAAAGCCTGTCAGCTGAGCGTTCAGTCACAAAGTGACACGCGACACAGGGAAGCAAGTCCAGGCTTCCTTCCCTCTCTCTCTCTCAGCTCTATCTTTGGTGGAGGGAGGCTCTCGTGTGAGTCATTACGCATAAAGCGGTTCGGGCTTGGTCGCCTGCACTGAACACCAGTGTTCAGCGCCCTCCAAAGTGCACATGTTGAAGTCCTCACCCCTAGTGCCTCAGAATGGGACTCTCTTTGGAGACAGGACCTTGAAAGAGGTAATTAAGGTTAAATGAGGCCATTAGGATGGGCCCTGATCCAAGGGGTATCCTCACAATAAAAGGCGATTAGGACACAGACACAAACAGAAGGAAGACCACGTGAGGACACAGGGAAGAGATGGCTGTCTACATGTCAAGGAGAGAGGTCTCAGGAGAAACCAACCCTGCCGGCACCTGGATCTCAGACTTGCAGCCTCTAGAACTGTGAGACAATAAAGTTCTGGTGTCTGAGCCGCCCAGTCTGTGGTTCTTTGTTAGGGCAGCCCTGGGAAACTAATACAAGGTCCAAAATGAGACCTGGGTCAGTGCTTCCCCTTTGAGATGCAAAGTGTCCACAAGCAAGGTGTGTGATGTCAGGAACATGGGGACCCGAGTAGCTGCCCTGCCTGGGGGCCTTGGGCCAGTCATTTCCTGCTTCCAACACAAGCAAAATGTGGATGGTCACAACCCCCAAAGCTTGTCCTGAAAATTTAATTACATGACCCCTGAGCGGTGCTGAACGCTATGTCTGGCTCGCAGTGGAGGCTCAATACACATTAGTTGCTACTGTTGTTGACACAGTGATGATAAAATGAAGATTAAAAAAATCCTTTCTGATTCACGGTTTGTCACACCATAGGCACTGTGCAAATGAAGAGGTGCTACACAAAGGTCCGTTCATACTCTGGTTGACAGAAATGTCAAAATATAGCAAGACAGCTTCACCCCCGCCGCTTAAAAAAGCATTTCCCGAGTTCCTGGGATACTCGGGGCACTGTGTGGATGGGCGGGTGGACGGGGACCCCGTGATGGCACAGAGGGGACCTGGCGTCCAGAGGATGTACTGGAATCGGGCAGGACGGGGTGGAGCCCATGGGGGGGATTGCGAGGGCCATGGGAGCAGGCGCGTGGTCGGGGAACTCACTTCCAGCTTGTGGACTGCGGACAAATCTTAGGGGTCCCCGTCCGCCCGCCTCATAACAGCCAGGGCGCAACCGCAGGCAAAACGAAGGGGCCGCTTGGCGTGGCGGCTCACGTGCGCCACCTGTGTTCACACCTAGTCACTGCACCGAGCGTGCGAATGGACATGTCGATTCCAGGCGGTAATTGGGGAAATCAGCGGACCCACCAGGAGCGCGACCACTTTCTAAAAGTGAATGGACCGGTCAACTCGCACAATTGAACAAAATGTCCAGACTCTTTCTCTGGCAGTGTACATCTTAAAAAACGTCTTGGGAGGCTGCCCAGATCATCACATGGGGTTTTTGCCTCTTTTCAGATGGTATCTCCACGATCTTAACTTTGTCCCTTGTTAAAACAAAACAAATGTTAAATAATGTCCTACTTGCTCATATAATGAGAAAAATAAAAAAAGCTGTGTGTGTGAGTGCACGTGCACGCATGGGCATGGGCTCACACACACCCAGAGAACAACTGTCACCAGTATCTGTGTGAGACAAGGGGACCCAAGTGGCTTAGAGGAGAGAAATCTAGATGAGAGGGGAGGGAGGCTAACTGAGGTTATTTTCTTGAAGATGACTCCACTGATTTTCTAAGACAGTGGTTTTTCCCTCCCTCCTTCCTTCCCTCCATATGTTTGAGCCTACCATGCACCGGTCCTAGGACATGGAGAAGAGAGCAAAGACAGCCCATGACCCAGGGGATCTGGGATCTGCAGCGGAGCCTTGACTTCTCCTATATGCACCTTCCAGAATGGCTACGTGCTATCAGACTACAGGCTCGGTAGGCAAGAAGCGTACGGTCATGTTTCCATAACATCATAACTTAGCCTGCGCTCTTCCAGAAATGGTGGAAATCCCAATATTCAAATTTAACTACAAATCTAAAACTTATAAAAATGATCTTATAGCTACCATCACACAAGAGAGTCCCAAAACTAAGAACACGTTCCCTATTTCTGAATTTGTCAGTGCCTCACGTTTCAGCAAGATTAGGGTGGAACTGTTTACAACACCCAGTCCAGAGCAAGGGATTATTAAACATGGGTTGACGGATTAAACTAAGCATCGAAAGGAGCCGCAGAAAACAGAAGGCTAAGAATGCATTTAGCAGACAACTATGTCAGTATTTCTGGGGCGTACGTAAAGTGCTTCAAGGCAGAGCCTATTGTCAGGACCCCAACCGTCCCTGCTAAGGTGGAGCGGGGTCCTTCATCTGCCGTGCACTCCGTCCCCTTTGGCCCAATGACCCACATGCTTCCCTGAAGTCGAGACGTGTGCACTGACAGGTACGGGGTCAGATCCCCAGGCTCAGCTTCAGGGATGATGTGGAAGCAAGCCCAGCAGGACACACGGACATAATCAAGGTGGTTCTATGCTGGCCCCAAGGGCCTGCCACCTCCACCCCAGCCGGGGTACAGGGGATGCCTCAGGGCCCCAGGCTGGAAGGCAGCACTCTGGACTCAAAGAACAAAGTGTGTTGGAGACGATAAGCTTGATTTTACTAACAAAACAAGCACGCACATAAGAAACCATCCCTTCTGCTGCATTCCTGCTGCCCACAGGGTCAAAACTGGAAAGGACCCTGTGAAACCAAAGGGTGCTGAACACAGAAAGTTCTTGCAACAAATACTTGGTAGAAAAACTGTCAAGAGCCAACTCTTAAGTCATTTATCTGAGCGTGAATATCCACTCATTTTGATGCAGAGATAGTCATGTGTTTAATTACAAGGTGCTGCCCCCCAGGGGACAGAGCCAGATAGTAACTATCTATGCTTTGTGGGCCTGTGTTCTCTGACCACTCAGCTGTGCCACTGCAGCTAAAAGCACCCGTGGACAACACTGAAGCAAATGGGCGTAGCTGCGTACCGATAAAACTTTATTTTCAAAAACAATCCTCAGACCGGATTTGGACCTGGGCTTTAAGTTTGCCACCCTGTGTAACATACACAAAATATGCAGCATATCATCTTCCTGAATTTTGAAGAAGTCAGAAACACATCTAGCCCCAAGAGTTTCGAACAAGGGGCTGGGAGCCTGTAGTTCCAATTTTGGAAAATATTCTCTGCTAAAAAGTTCTTCCCAAGGAGCTGGGACTTTCCTGCAGTCACTGCTTGGTAGTCTGCCTAAGTATTTTTTAGTCACCTGCTATAACACTCACACAGCGACGACGATACTGGTGATTTCAACTTCAATCTGGAATTCAGGGGTGTTGAACTGGTGGAGAGCACCTGTATGGGTCAAATTCCCCAGAATGACTTGCCATAGGTTTTGCAGGGAGAGAAGGGGGGGTGAATGCCCCTAGTAAGG
>NC_139162.1:9608958-9738958 GCF_964270905.1 Leucopleurus acutus
GACACCCGCTTCAGTTGTCCTGGGTCCTGAATGCTTTAAATGAGCAGCTGGAAACCGTAAAGGCCCCACCATGTTAGTTATGCCTCTTCCCTTTGAAACCAAGGGTGGACACCAAGTGACAGGAAGATGCGGACCCTGCGCTTGACCCCTTCCACACTATGGGACTGCAGAAGTCTGATGAACTCACCTAACTTAACTCTTTCTGGGCATTTCTGCACAGCGAAGCCCTTGACCCTCCAGAGAGCACCGAGACTCAAGTTCCCCTGCAGAAAGGGAAACGGCCCTAGCAGACCTTGCAGCCTTGCCCAGACTAGACGGCCACGCAAGAAGCCTTGCCTGGGGCAAGAGCACAGAGTAAGGTTACAGAGTTATTCGGCGCAAGCATTTGGGGGATTCCACAGACTTGCTATCTGCTTTTATAAATGGGAAGGGCTTGGAAAGAAAAGGAAACAGGATAGCCCTGACTGTTCTCCTGTCGAGAAACTAGACTTTTGAGCTTACCCTCATTACTGTTTCGGTACCCTGGTCCGGAGCACACCTTCGCTGTTCTATGTCAATTTTGTCTCTTGTACCGGTACGTCCGCCGAGATTTGTCAGCGTGGCAGGGTCGAGGCAGACTCCTCTCACTTGGAGGAAACCTCACCACTTTGTATCAAATACACTAAAACGATTCCAACCCCAACATTAAATAGGATAGAGGTACAGTGGCATGGGAGTTGCAGTTGACTAGAGTCAGGATATTATCTTTCGTAGATATTTAATTTTACGTTGATGGATTTTGACTCTGTGATTTTCTTTCCATAATTCAGAGCCAATAATAGTTTCACAGACCTCTGATATTCCTGGAGCTCCCTGACAATCCTGCACCTTAGTAAGCCACATGTCTATTGTACCTTATGGGCAAACCAGCCCCATTCCCTGGCACCAAAAAACACACAGAACAGAAGGGAAGGAGATTATGGAAATGCAACGAAACATCTGGAAACAAAACGTCCCGCTCTGGACCAAAACCAACACTCAAACTCTCCTCTTATTTCTCTCTTAAAGGCCCCTATATCCTTCTTCTGCATAGACAGTCAATAAAAGAAAGAAAGAAAAAAATAGACGAGACACTCCTTTTGCGCCAGCTGAATGCCTGGGAAAGCATCTATTTAGATATTTCTCCCAGTCAAGGAGGAGAGTTCACACTGTAAGACCCTTTTGGTTGGCTTCAGGTGCAAGGCCTTGCTAGATTTCAGCCCTTATAACCACCACCAACATTTCAAACGGTTCTCAAAAGCCACCACATGCACGGGTAAGCTCGTAACTTACAAATCTGAACTCAGACAAAAGGGGAGGGGAGTAAACACTGCGTGTATTTCTTTTATATACTCACTGGGCTGGGTATTCTGACAGCTATTTCTATTGTGTATGCTTTATATATAGTTAACAAAGTTTAGTAAATATTTTACTTATTGTTTTACAGTAAAATTCTTTCTTCAATATATATTGAATATATTTTATATTTTGTCATTTTATACTTTAAGTGACTAATAAAAGGAACTCTTCATCAGAACTGCACTACCCCATTCATGTTTCCTGGCTCTTCTGTGGCCCACTGGCCACCACTCAGACTGTTTTGAGAAGCGGGGGAGTCTATTCATTTTGTCAGGTCACGGACAGATAGACAAAAACAAAAACAGAGTCTTCACCTCAGTCCTGCACAAAAATCATCATTGGACGTAATTAACCAGCAATGTGCACTGCTGTGGACATTTAAAGACAATCCTTCCAATTGTCTTTTCTTCCCCAGAAAGCCCTGTTCACGCAAGTGTGTTCAGGTACTCAGTTACAGTCAACACAGACTAATTCACTTATCCTCAGCAAGTGGGCTATTGATTTTTGCCCGTTTTCAGAACAGCCCGGGGTGACAATAGCGTCCCCTATTAAAAAAAAAAATAAGAAAAAAGAAAATCCCGCGATTCCCAGGGAAATGCCCTTTCACTCCTCATAATCAGGTTTGCTCCACATTTGTCTGGACCTATTCCTATATTCCACTTGGAGCCGCTAATTTCCACAATCCTTCTTTTTCACCTTGTTACATCAGAATCTGGTGTGTTTCTCGCCTTTTAAAGCTGGGCGGTCAACAGGATTCGCCTTCATCCAGTAGGGGTTTATATGAACAAAAATTCCCCGACATAGCAGGAACAAGGCATAAAGCACTCCTATTTTCTTTCTGTCCCTCTGTCTTTGGTGATCAATTTGTGAAAAACAAGCAGCCTCCCATTCGAGTTTTCCCAAAGGCAGAAAGAGTAAATCCGAGTTAACCGTCTAATCTGTACTTCTGTAAGTAGGGGAAATACCACCCTTTACCTAGAAGTAAAGCTAAAAAAGAATTGATAAAAAACATGACACAAAATTTTAAACGTACTAAACTCTTTAAAGGAAGGTACTGAATATTAAAAAAAGGAGATTACAGAGTCAATTTTTGTTGAAACGAATGATTTGTTTTATGTTAACTACATTATGCGTTAATGACAGTCCTGTGGTAAACTCTGACTTCCTTCAAGAAACCATGATGATTGCTTGTGGACTATTATGGGGACAGCCATATATTCTAGGTGGAAAATGAACAAAGCCCTTAATTGGGGGAAGGGGGGCAGTAAATACCCCTCTTAACAGACTTTGTCTCCTAACAGGGATATATTTGGACAAGAGGCGTTCACATAGCTGCTGTACAAAGAAATAAAGCTGCCCGTCCAATTCAGGTGCTGAGTCTATTAGAAATGTGCTCGTTTCAGCTTCTTTGCTCACTCAGAAGCATCTGAACTTGCATGTGGTCAAATATGAGGCGCTGGGGGGGAAAAAAAAAAAAAACCATGCACACACACAACCAGTCCAGTAGAAGGAGGGTTCAATTTAACCAGTGAGAGCCTCAACCTTGTTTCATCAAGGCTTCTTCCTGCTACTTTGATGAAGTGCAAAGATAGCTGGGCGCTTGGAATGCTCAGGAACGCTGCAGAGCACAGAGCTATGCTTCCAAGTGCAAAGCCGCCAGACTGGGGATTCCGGCTAGCGCTGAGTCTCTAAATAATGAAATTAAACATGTTTGGTTGTTAATGAGGTTGCTCTGGAAAGGACCGTGCACTGGCAATTTTGAAACTCCAGGCACATTTTCGAGTCTCCAGTGAACACAATGGGAAAAGAACACTGGCTACCCTTTTTACAAGGGCCACGGGAATGAAAAAAAAAGGGGGGAGGGCGGCTGTCTGGAGTGGCCTTGCCTCCCCCTGGCTGAGAATGAAGAAGCGAGGGCTCCCCTGACAAGAGTCCTGCCTTTGTGCTGTGCACCTGGAGACTTTTTTTTTTTTTTGAGAGCTAAAAAGTCAAATCTCCAAGTATTGATTACTTACAGCATGCCTGAGCGTGACACGCCTTGAGGTATCCGGAGGAGGCAGGAGACTGGAGAGACAAGGCTAACATTTAAAACATAATCGGGGAACAGTGAAGTGTGGGGTATCACCAGGTGGCAAGCTTAGGGGACAGGGACACCCGAGACATCCCTAGACTGTCAGGGTTAAGGTCTAGTGATATTCGAAAGGAAGAAAATAAAACGGGCAGGTTGCCATGGACTCGTCAACCTTTTATTTCGCCAAATTAGGGACTTTAAAAAGAAAGCAAAATCAGAGAACATAAAAGAAAGAAAGAAAGAAAAAAGGCAGGCAACAGGAACTATCATTTTCTGTCATCTTTATTAAAAGAAAAGACATTTTAGTTCTCAAAGAGATGACAGTTTTTTTAAAAAAAAAAGGATACAATGTGCTTGACGAGAAACTCACTACTTTGTCTCTCTTTTCCCCATTTTTAAACAGGCTGGTGAAAATGTTGTCACAGATGGGCCTGACAGATGACAATTTTCTTCCGCTCATCCTGGTACCGGGTCTCAGCCCCATCCTGGTGCTCACAAGCTCCCTGAATATTTGCTGAATAGAAGAGGGGCTGTATTTACAAGTGAACATCTGCGGAGGAGAGCAATCCTGCGGGCCCGGGCGTCGGGGATAGGAGGATGGTGTGACAGAGTGTGAAGGAGCTGGTCTGGTAGAGGAAATAAGGAAGGGCATCCCCAGGAGTCATAATGTGTAAAAAAATATATTTCAAGTCCACACAAAGGTCGAAGCATCTGAACGTTGCTTAGTGTCTCCCAAAGGCAGGTTCTAATTAACCCACTGAGACTGGACAGCAGTTACTTGGCGTCCCTATCCCAACCCCACCGGGTCCGACCAGACAAGCGACAAAGCAGTGTTTGAGAAAAGGAATGACTCACGCCACTCGCTAAAGAACAATAAGGCAGGCTTTATCTAGGGGGACTGTAGTGACTGGCATAGGGACCACTGCGATGGGGGTTTGCAGTAGGACAGAGATGGCGCTCAGCTTCACAGCCAAGGAGCAGGGTGAGGAGAGGCAGGGTGTGTGGGGGGGGATTGGCAGGAGGGTACGGTAATTCTTGCTAAGCGCCCTGAACGGATTCTCTCTGAAGGCAGACCAGGGTGATCAGGTATTACCTAGGGGACGGTGGGCGGTGAGGAAAGTGACAATATGGAGGGTAGGGGATTCTTGCTGGGGTGACTTGACAGGACTCTTGCTAAAATCGAGCCGCACAAAGAAAGAATGCAGAGGTCTCAAAGTCGAGGCCTGCCTGAGAAGAGGATTCAGAGGAGGGTGACTGAAGGCTGGTCGAGGAAAGAGTCTCTGTCCCTGGGCTCTTTCAACTTCATCTCAGGGCAGAAACTTTTTAACACTGGTAACCTGAGCAGTGACCTTAGACACCCTGTTGGCGTGACGCAAACAGTAACAGCATGTCTCTCGGTGCTGCAGAGAGGCTGAGCGAGGATGACGGACATCACACACAGCACGGAGCCTGGCCCTGGAAGGGGACCTGCTATATAGCAATTGAAAAAGAGAAAAAGAAAAGATCTGACTGCATTTACCACACCACCTCAACCCCATTCACCATCTCCGAAAATGTGCTGGAGACCAGCGAGGCGAAGGGTGTTCAACCTTGTTAACTTCAAGAACACAGAAAGGTTCTAATCCGGGAGGTGAGAAGAGACGTGAAAATGAATCAACATCGACAAGTCGAAAGTATCACAGACCGGACAGCAGAGATGCAAGTCCCTGACCAAGTAGTGTGAGCGAAGCCTCAATCTTCTCATCTGTGAAATGGAGATAATGATAGTATCGACTCCCAGGTGGCCTGAACGAGGAGCCTACAGGATAAGCCATGTAAACCGCTTTCTGTACTACCCAGTGTAAAATTATCATTAAAGAAATACGACTATTATTATTATCACTGTGACTATCACGACAATGATCAGAACAGAACAGCTGCTTGGGAAAATTGGCAGGAAGGACAGAGCTGCTTTAGAACTCATTTCATCTTTTGAGTGCAAAGAGGCAAGGCTGTTAGCACGCTGCCTCTCATTGTGAAGCCACTAGGATCTATCCAGAAGAGAACATGAGGAAAAAATGTGAATGGAAACACGCTAAAAGAACAAGTAACTCCCACAGTCCTCCACGCTCTGACAAAAGAGGGATTCTGTCAGTGTGATTAGTTCAAAACAGTGTATTAAGCCCAATGGAATTGTTTTAAAATAAGACTCTAATTTCAGGAACCTAAGGAAGGCTGCATTTTAATAAGATACTTCATTGTACCCCAAATACAAAACTATTGTTTGCCTGACTCTATAATTTATTGTTGGACAGACACTGCGCTATTACTATAGCAAAATGAAACACGCGATGATTCTGCTAATAAAACAAATGGATCATACGGCAAAGCACAGCTCGGCAGTTTAAACAGAGCAGAATACCCCTGAGTTGAGATCTACATAGTCTAATATTCCCGGTTGGAATTTCACCTTTCTCTACTCTTCTGCGGAGAAAATCATTGAAATTGTCTGCTCACAATACTGTTACTGTGTCCCTAACTTAATCCTTTGTTCCTTCCAAAGAAAAGACTGCCGCTGATTATGAATATTCTGCTCTACAATTTCCATCAATTAATATACTACCGTGTTCTTATTATGGTATTAATAGCTTCTTGACTTATATTGATTAGAGAGTACATATCTTACACCATGGGTAAAGCTATTTCTTTCCCCTTTAACAGAAAGTGCTTATAGCAAAAGAACTTACAATTTGGAAAATGGAGGTGCGGGGTGTGGATAATTGCTCGGAAATAATATATTCTACTCTCCTTCCTGCTTTTTCTCCTCTCTGCGGGGGAATTCCTATGCCCTAGTCAAGGGGGGCAGGACAGCTCCCCCGAACCACCTTTGTCCTGCGACCTTCCATCTGGGAAGAGACATCCTGAGCTGAGCTGGTGTTTCTCCTCGGGTCTGCAGAGTCTGCAATTCGCCTTTCACAAAAAACAGAGGCAGAGAGAAGCCCAGCCCCCTTCCAGGTGAAAAAAAAAAAAGAGGCAGGTGGTCGTGAAAAAGAAAGGGATGGTGGAGATGAAGGGAGAGAGCTGAGCCTGGAGACAGGCCGACCGATCTGCCTCTCCATCCTTGCAGGGAACCACCTCACCTGGCTGTCACTTACATCCCCTGGGCCCTGGACACCTTGCCTGTAAAATTACGCACTCATGTCCACTCCCCAGATACTGGCTGGGAACCGAATGAGGTTGTGTGTGTGGGCAACGCTCCTCAAGGTGGCGGATGGGTGACAGAGGCTCTGGAAAAAAGGGAGGTGTCCTGCCCTCTTCCCAGCTACGTCCAAAGCCACAGACGCCCCTGCAGGACTGAGACTGCCCCCAGCCACCTCGGGCAGGGGCTCCCAGGCCCGAGTCACCCCCTCGGGGACCGTTCAGTCTGTTCTAGACCTCTGGCTCTGAGAAGTGACACTTGCAAGGCGGCTGCTTACAGGAGTCGACATCTAGACTCAGTGGCCTGTGCTCAGAGCTCCCGCTTGTACTGCTCCCATTGTCCTGTTATAATTTTCTGGGTGGTTTCAACACCCCCAGGATTTACTGATGCATCCCGAAGATTCTAGCCTCAATCCCACCACTGTGTGGGCACCAAGGAGCAGCTTCACCTCTCCGGACTGTCGCCCCATAAAACGAGGAGGTGGGTTCCGAGGGGAAGTCACAAACGACCTCCTGCACACCTCTCCCCTTCCACAGAGGCTGGGTCCATGGTGGGTTAAAAAAAAAGGTGAACTGGTTGCCAATATTTAAAAGTAGAGATGCTTCCTGCGAAAATCGTGAGTCCCCCTTTCTCTTTAAAAACACCCTCAGCAACAAAAAGCTGGAGCTTGGGAGCCGTTACCCTCACATCTGAGTGTCCACTTGGCCCACTTCTCCTTTTACGTTAACTTACAGGGGATCCCACCGCACCTCTGAGCCCTAAAGATGCTAGAGTCCAGGCACGGTCACTTAGAGAGCCGCCTGTCCTTTTCCAAGACGGACCCATTGCCAGGACACGTCTGCAAGGCGCCTCATAAAGGCTCCCTTCAGCATCTCCTAGGTCGTTCTGCGAAATGCTAATCCTCCCTTTCGTCCCGCTGCCTAAAGCTAAGTTATCCGGGAGAAGCTCCTTTGCCCGCCCAGGCCTTCGGGTGCTGCTCTGAGACTCAGGGGCACAGGATGATTGACAGGGCTGGGTTTTGCTGTATTTCTCGTAAAACTGCGTCAGGAACGATTAAGTGGCAAGGGCTGGAAAAGAGACGGACGGACCCCTCCTGAGGCCGTGTCTACACATGTAGACACCCCCGTCCAGGGGGCTGGCTGAGTGAAAAATACCGGTCGGAGGGGCCGCGTGATTGAACTGACAGGCCGATTCCCCAGCCAGCGAAGGCAGCCTTGGGCAGTGGCTGGGGGCAGGGCAGCTGGCCCTTTGGTTTTTTTCCCCATTTAAAGCACTTTGCAGAGTCTCGAGCCCAGGGTAGAGACTCAGCTCAATGTCTGTGGATTGATGGATGAACTTAAAGCTCCTGAGAGGCCCCGCAGGCTCACAGATAACGCTAGACAAGCTGAGAATTTCCCCGTCTCCCTCAAAAGGAAAACGTCCAAGCAGCAGCCCCTTAACTGCAGGTGATTTACTTTGTGTCTTGATCTTAGGATTGGAGGAGCGGGTGAGAGGCTCTACCGGCAACCACCGGAGTCTGGCCCAGAACAGCTGCGCGGTCCAGATTCTTGCCTGACACCTTCAGGACATGGACCAGCTTGGGTGGGTCCCGAAGTGTGACTTGGTTGTTTAGACCGCGGGGGTCAAGTAAGTTTCGGCCTTATTGCCGACCCTGCTAAGCAGGTCAATGAAACGCCCCGTGCCTCAGTTTCCCTGTTGAGAAATGGGGATTCGCGTGAGCTACTGAGGTCAAGTGCTTAGCACAGCATGAGTCTCAGAAGAGACGCTCACCAAAAGGTACCTTTTACTACGGAGGGGCCTGTGATGAGGCCAGATGTGATCTCACCACGCGTGCGAGCTAAGGCTCCCGGGGCTGCTCTAACTCGGATGAAAGGACCCCCGACGCCCTTTCGGGGTGCTCCAGAGTCGACTGGGTATTGATGCCTCACTTCATCCAGCACTGCAGTTCTGAAAGGACACTTCCTTTCAGAGTGTCTGCCTGCTGATTACCAGAGAACACCCCAACCCAATGCTGTCTGCCTGCGAGGAAGCCTGGTTAAGGGAGCCATGGGTCCCCTAAGTCTCTGCCCCACGTGAGGTCTCTCACCCTAGAGAGAGGTCTCTGGCTATTTGCTAAACTCTATCAGAGCAAAATGAACCAAAGTGTATAGGGAAGGGGTGGGGGGCAGAAGGTGTGGACCAGGACGTGAAGTTAATAACACCTTACAGATTCAACTGGCATTCCCCTCTCGATTTTAACACAACCTACATGAGCTTTCCAAAATAGGCAGTCATTTGAAATCCTCCCACGTGATAAGACAGTCTTAAACATGTTAAAACACCATCCCTTTCACAGACCACACCACACAATGTGGTTTTAACTGGTTCTAGAATATTCTGATACTGAAATATTTTCTGTTTCTGGGCCAGAACTGGTCATTTCTTCTTGAGAATATGATGTTTGAAAATCAGTTCCTCCTATTATAGATTTCTCCCTCAGCTTGTAGAAAATCCATGATTCCCTAAACATTGGTCTTTGAAAGCACATTGACTAAAATCTTCATGCTTAATTCATGAAGCGCAGTCTGGAGATTAGTGGAGCTGGACATAGACCAGGAATACTCTATCATATTCTAATAAGCAGAGGCTGAAAATTGCATTTCTAAAGCTACAGTATTAAAGGGCACACCGCAAAACATGACCCAAACATAACTCAGTAGTTTTACAGTGTCTGAACAGGCTTTGATATGATAAAGTATGCTGACGAGGGGAATAAACACAACTACAAATTTCTGAATTTAAAAAGGAGAAAACCGGGGGTGGGGGGGTGCTTGGCAAACATTCAGTATATTCGTGGAAAAATATATATTATAAACTCATACATTGTGATTCCTATTAGACCAGTATTGACTACTGAGTCACGCTACAGAAGATCACTAGAGCACCACAATTTAGGTGTGTGGAAAGCGTAAAAGCATAAGAGAGGAAAGAAAATAAATAAAGCAAGCCTAATGAGGTTAATTTGAAGATTTCCAGAAAAACTTAAGTGCTGGCTTTTCAACCTTTCTTAAAACAGGTCACCAGCATTGCTTCCCAAAGCAGAAAGCAACCAACATGGGGGGCAAAGCCTTGATGGTACGGCAGGGACATCGCTCAGAAAATGGTGCGGGATAAAAGCCCTCCCCCACGCAGGCAAAAATTATCTGCAAAATGACGGCGATGTGTAAAAGCAACCGTAGACTCCAAATACATAAATCAGTAGGGCGTATGCACCCTGTGCAGTGCCTGGCACAGAGTAGGTGCTAACGCGGATCTGTTGGATCGATTGATTGATTAATGTGTGAGAGGGCAAGCAAGCAATGGAAAACAGGTCCTGTGCATGCCACGAGAGCGGTGGAGACTGCTGGGTCTACTCTACTGAGCGCTTGCCAAGCTGTTTTCCCTTTACAAAGGCAGCCACTGATGAAAATAAACGAAGCGTTAGGCCAGGAACAGTTTTCACAAAGTCAGTAGCTTCCAGCCAGCGAGCACTGGACCCGCTGGTGGGCTCCACTGTTTCCATGCAGGAGAAGGTGGAGGTGAGCAGCAGCAATCAGATCAGAAGGGAACGCGGTGCTGGGGGCCCAGAGGCTCTGTCTTTAAACTGCAGCGTGTGCATGTTTACTGGGGAAGGTGTCGGGGATGCTTTGGAGGTCTGGCCCATGGGAGGATGTGTGTGATCCCCACCTCTCAAGACCAGCTCTCATCACTGCTGAGATCAGAGCAGAAAGATCAGAGCGGCCAAAACCTGCTGATTTCTAGGATTTTCTTTTCAAGGGTTTGCACTCACCACGCTGGCTTCACTCACTTACGGAAGCGGAGTTCCCCCTGTTACTTTTTACGGGTTTGCACTCACCACGCTGGCTTCACTCACTCACGGAAGCGGAGTTCCCCCTGTTACTTTCAGTCAGGCCCCGTTCACCCCCATCGCAATCTCCCTGCTGGCCTCTCATGACACAGCCCGTGCTTCCGCCACCACCCCGAACAGGCCTCGACATCAGCAGACGTCAGCAGAGGAGGAGTCCCCTTCAGCTGGCTGGTCCCACCGTCACCCTGATGACACCTTAATTACTGCACACCTACCCCCCCACTCATGAAGGGCTAACATCTTGACAGGTGACCCGCTGCCTGTCCAGGCCCTGCACTGAGCCTGCCAACGTAGGATCTCAAAACCTACTCCTTGCATGAAACAACTGAACAAACGAAGGTGGTGACTCCAAAACATCCACTCCTGAAGGGGGACTGCGGACATCATCCTTTGTGTTGCACTCCACGTTCACGTAAAAAAATAAAGCCTATGGTGTCTAGTATGTATATATACCAGTACGACTACAGAAAATTTGACTACTATGAAAAATGAGCAGAAAGAACAAAGAATGAAAAGCTCCCCACACCACTTAGCATTCTTCGCACTTTGAGTGTAAATTTCACCCCCTCTGAACACTGAGGGTCTTTTCCATCCTACTGAATTCAGATTTCTGACCGCAGTACCTGACACACCACCCCCAAAGCTGTTCTGAGCACGGTTCACCCGCCAGAGCGTCCTCACTGGCTGACCAAGAGGCAGGGGGTCCCGCTGGCTCTCTGGAGAGCACACCGTTCACCTCGGAGAGGTCGGTGTGGCCAGGTGGTAGAGCCTGGGGACCCCACTCTTGAGAGATGTGGCCTTAAATATAGCCACTCCAAGTGACCAGTGGACATGTTGGTTGCAAAGATGCGGCGCGGGCTCGATCGATGCATGGTCCCAACCAGAATTACATGTCACGTGCTGGAGGGGGACAGGAGTCACGCAGCTGCCAGCCTGGGGCCACGAGAAGACTCTCAGGGGTGAGCCAGGAGGAATGGGCTTCGGTTCCAGCTTCAAGGGAGGGGAAGGGATACATTTCCAGGTGCTGATGTCCTCGTAGCCTCTCTCGTCCTGCTGCTGCCAGTCTTCCACCGGGAGCACGTTATCTGACTCCGCGTCGATTTCAGCAGCAGCTGTCGGCAGTGAGGCACGTGTCCACCCACCCTCAGTGGCTGCTTCTGCAAGGTTTGCAATGTCTTTTCCTGCAACTGCCACCGCTGCAGCAGTCCCATCTGTGCGGCCGCCTCCAGCTGGACGCCCCCGGGCCTCCGGGACACAGATTACTCAACTGAACAACGCTGGATCCCTGGGCCAGCTCCCTTTTCCCGGGGGCCTTCAACGGTAAGGATGGGGTCATGGTGAAAGGGTACCACTGCTTGCCTGAGAGACCGGCCCTGCTTGCTCCCTTAATTATAATTCCTTACTTGCAATATGCATCAGTCGGTATTTTAATAAACAATGAGGGATTTGAAACAGAGAAACTACGAAACTGCTTTAATTTACATCCCAAGGGACTGAGGCTGCAGCATTCTCTGAATGCCAAATAAATAAAAACTGAAGCAAGTGTCAAGTTAGGGGTAGTGTTTGAGTTGTAAAACGGGATAAAGGAGTCAGGCATGGCCCAGGCAACTTATTAGTCCCTATGCTCCCCCTGGGCTGCCCAGGGTTCCTTTAAATATAGAAAACAGAACTGCACCAGAAATACCAGCCCCTTCTGGAAGCGAGGTGGGAATGCCATGGTTGATATGACCGGAAATGATGAGTCAGCTGAGGACTGAGACTTTGCATATGGGTTTGGCACTAGGGCGGGGTGGGCAGGGCGAGCTGTGTTCCAGCTGACATAAACAAGCCAAAAGGCAACAAGACGGCTTTGGCGTCCATCCTCCGCCCGCTCTGTCAAAGAGTCAGGTAACGTGGAGAGAGGTCGGACCTTGTTCCAGCAAATACAAAAGTATGAGCTGATCTGAGGATCTGCTGCTACAGAGTGTGGCTGAGAATAAGAGTCTAGGGAAATCTCGGGGACTGACTTTGCATTGCTGCATGGGGTGATGTGAATTGATGTACACACAGATGACTATGGCTTCGCTTCGTATGTGGGGTTAAAAAGGCCCCGAGGATTCCAGGAGATGAAGCTGAGGACAGGTTAAAGGATAGGCATTAATAAGGCAGGGGAAAGAGCAGCTGAGAAGTGGCTGTATAATGCTCTTGCAGAGGGACTTTTATAAGCGTTATCGCCTCTCATCCTCAAATGGATCTTCCCAATCTGGGAGAAGAAGAAACTGATACACAGGTGTTCCTGATGACACAAACTGGAGATGGTGACGGTGGGACTCAGATGCTAAACTAAGGTCACCTGCCTCCCCCTCCAGTTGCTAAAGAAAGAAACCCAAAGACCATTTGTTTGTTTGCAGCGTGGAAATGTACGCACCAATGGATCCCAGCGCACAGGATGCCATGAGCTTTCCCTCTCGCCAGCCCTGTCTTTTTCTCATCTCTCCTTGTCTCCGATTCTCTTTCTCTGTGTGTGTACCTGTCATCCTACACCGGCCCACCTCTCTTTTTTCAACAGACTGACTTTCTTGTGCTACGTGGGGAGACACTACCAAACAGCAGGGCCACTGGCTTAGCCGTGTCGGGTGAAGGCATGCAGAACCTTCCTCACCAGCTAGAGCACACAAGTCCCTGGAAGGACTCAGCGCATCCCGGTTTCCTGCATGCTCAGTCCTCACCCCAGCACTTCGGCCAGGAGACAGGCACTGGGATCGGTCAGACCTGGATCAGGTGCCCATCCCCATGACTAGGGGGTCGTGGGGGTCATTTTGAGACGAACAGACCTACCTTCACCACGAAGAGTGAGACAAGTGCACCCCAAGCAAGATAGGGTGCTGTGAGCAGTACGAGGGTGATGGGGAAAGATGCTGGACATCTTTAATTACAACAGTAAAAAATCAGGATAAAACCCTGTGATCCTCAAAAGAATCGGGATACCGTGCAGGGGGGAAAGGCAGGCTGAGAGGCAGTGAACGGTAGGACGCGGCAGTGTTGCCAGGTGTCTTGGGCCACTGGGGCTGCTGTAACAGCACGCCATAGGCCAGGCGGCTTACAAACAAGGGACAGCGATTTCTCACACTTCGCGGGGTTGGGAAGTCCAGGATCGAGGCACTGGCAGATCCGGCATCTAGCGAGGGCCTGCTTCCTGGTTCACAGATGGCTGCCTCCTCATTGTGTCTGCATGTGATGGAAAGGGCTGGAGAGCTCTCTGGGTCTCTTCTCTATGGGCACTAATGCCATTCATCCGGCTTGGCCCTCACGACCTAACCACCTTCCAAAGGCCTCACCTCCTAATACCATCCCATTTGGGGAATCGGTTTCAGCGTATGAATTTTAGGGGACACAAACATTCAGTCCGTAGCAGAAACCACCGGTGTGTCCCAACTATGCTTCTTCCCTTCTTCCTTGACTACAGAACTTGCATATTTATTTATTTCCATACTTATTTCCCTAGGCACCTTGGAGTCAGGAGTGAAGGCTGCATTTCCCAGCCCACCCTGCCATTCGGCCGCTCAACTGTGGCTATCGGGAAGGAAGCACACGTCTTGGGAGGGACTTTCTAAAAGGCTCCTTGGAAGGGAGGGGGGGGTATTCTATTCCACATTTCTCCTTCATGCTGCCCGGTCGTCCTGGACGGGGGGTCACCTTGAAGACGGAAGCAGCGCTGCCGAGCAGAGAGGTGCAGACGACTTTGTGGGGGGGCCAGGCCACCTGCGGGCGGCTCGTTTCCGCTCCTCTTAGACGTGAAAGAATTTTACCACCCTTGTTGGGTCCTTGTTAGCAGCAGACAAATGCAATCCCTGATTCATCCACCTGGGTGCCAATCCAGGCCCGCCATGACCCTCCGGGCCCACTTTCCCAACCTGAGCTGCCAGTAACAGCAGAGCTACCCTGGCTGCTGCTTCTCTCTCTCCGGCCTCTCGCTTCAGCCACCAGACACTCTTGAGAATCCAGGGCCGTGAGAAACAACGCCCTGTCTTAACGGTGTAAATGCTTCCACTCGTCACATCTGTAATCCGCGTGCATATCTACATTCCCATAGCTATCGTTTACCTCAGGAACGCTCAAGCAACTGGATCTAGCTCAATATCATTAAGTGCTTGGATGTTTATTTGAGATCCTGCTACCCTTCCCCAAGTACCAGCTCTGGGCAGAATATACCTATTTTCTATTTGGGTAAATTAGAATCTGACCTCTGAACAAGGACACAGTAAAAACAAAACAAAATGGAACAAACATAAGACATCTATTGTGCAAGAAGCTTCTTGACTACCAGACTTTTTTTTTTTTAATACCACGGTGTTATTTTCTCATATGTACATCATATATTGTAATACGAAATGGATATTGACTGCAGCTGAGGTGGATATCCACATGTATTGACCTCAGAGGTAAATATTGACAGAGACAAAGGTAAAATCGATGCTTACCTTGAGGGCTAATAAATCTGGATATCTACTGAAATAAGTCAATAGGTGCATTGTTACAAACACCCATGGTTAGAGTCACTTGAGCAAATTTGTACAACGAGCGGTCAGTGGTTGTTTTCTCGAAAACTAGAGGCAGTGGTAGCAGTTCACAGAGGCTGCGCTGACTGGCCGTTTGCTTATTTACTCCTGTCTGTTTTGCTGCCAGCTAGCATTGGAGCAGGTAAATAACACCCACCCCCGCCACCCTGTCAAAGGAAGTAGCTCAGCCTCTATGATCAGGAGGCAGTGACTGAATTAGGCGTTTGCATTGGTTACTGGAAGAAAAAACTGATGTGGGTATCCCCATTTTACAGCCTGGTAAACTGAGGCTCAGAGAACTTGAGAAGCTCATCTGACAGAGATGATAAAGGGTGAAGCTCTAAATTCAAAACTAATTGATGTTAAACTTGTTATCTTTCTAACACATCACTGTCTGCTGATAATTGTAATAAAACTGGGACTTGGGTGATAGAAAGGTCAGAGGAAGGTGAATGCAGAGATCGGAGGGAGTGAGGAAGGGTCTATTTGCGACAGAAAGTGACCATAACAACTTCTTTGCAAAAGTGGACAGGAAATTTCTGTGACTCCCACTTCCCATCACTGCTGTCTATCATTGGCATCGTTACAGCTGAGTTTTGGTGAGTCGCGACTATGGGCTGGGTACTGTGGTAAGCATCTTAAAGATCTTATCTTGATTAACTTCCATAACCCTATGAGGTCATACAATAGATAACTCGGCCATCTATCCAATATTCATTCTCTATTTCTCCCTTGACGGCTGAGCTCCCCCCCTCCACCACATGGACTAAAACCAGGCTATGAATCTTCAGGGGCCCAAGCTCCCAGTCATGGTGGGTCCAGATGCTTCCCTAGAGACTGTTTATACACAGGCATTGGATACAATTCTGGCCAATGAGATGTGAGCGTAAGTCTGTTGAGGGGCTTTGGGGAAAGGTCTCCTTGTTCCTGAGAGACACAAGAGAGAAGAGAAGGTGTCTTTTCTTCCAGCATTACAATCACTGGTTCCGGTGTCGGGAACTGCTGTAGCCATCCTGAAAATGGGAGGGAGACTCCACCTGAGGAAGAGACTGACGGACACCTCAGGGAAGTGGAGCCAGATCAGGACGTGTCGCCTCTGTGACCACCTACTTCTGGACTCCAGATTAGGTGGGATGACACACTTCCATACTACTGAAGCCACTGCAAGTTGAGTTTCCTGTCATACGCAACCCCGAGCACCTCAACTGATACACGTAGGGGCCAGATTATCCCTCTTTTACGCAGGAGAGATCTGGGTTTAGGGATGTTAAGTGTACGTGAGGCAACTAGTATGGTCTAACTCCACAATCTGAGTTCTTAACTGCTCCTCTGCAACCTTCCCAGGCATGCTTCCCATTTGAGGATAACACCATAATCTAGTGGAAATCGGGCCCCGCAAATGAAATCAACCAGGACTGGCAATGAACCCCTCTATGTGACCTTGCAACTCCTTTCTGTAAGCATTGTATAAGAGACACCCTCCCAATACCTACTCCCTTCAGAAGACCTGGGTTTCAAAACTGTTTCACTGAATAATAAGACATTTCTCCCTGCCTTAACATATAAACTACCAAAGAACTCGGTTATGTTTCCTCAACACCCAGCGATGCAGTTCATCAAAAGGCTTCCGCTCAAGAAACATCCCGTGTGCTTTCAATTCTCCTTGTCCAACCTACTCTTTCTTCCTCACAGGAACAATCCCTTTTATTCTCCAATGTGCAGCAAAAGCGACAGAATTAAAGGGTGTTTCCTCCACTCTCCTTGACCATGACCGCCATCTTGGATCTGCCTTCCACACCAATAAACTACCATGATGAACCTCCTAGGAGAGTATTCAACACACTGGATTCCTTCAGTAATCCTCCACTGAGTTCCTGCTAGCTTTCTCCTGTGTGTGTTTCTCTCCTTAAAGACAGGAACTGTATTTCATTTATTTATGTAATCCTAGGACCCATCACAGTACCTGACACATGGGAGGAAGTGCAGAATTTGCTGATAATTATAGATCTCAGGTAGGGTAGGAGGTGTCAGGAACAGCTACCCTTCCCCAGAGATCCCGAGGGAAAATTCCAACAAATAACAACTGCCGACAGAGACCCTCTTCCCCTCGAGTTTTCCATCTTTTCTCACCTTCTCGCTAAGAAGCAGCATCACGGTTCATCCCCTGGTTTCCTACTCTACAGAAAAAAAGGAAGGGAAAAAAAAGCCAACAGACAGGTTATGACACAGTTAAACTACGGGAAGCCGAAAGAAAGTGAAGAATCACACGCCCTAAGTTCCATCTTGCCTTCCTAAGTCTGTATTTTTAAAGGAAATCAGGGCACCTTATCATCCATTTACTGGTTATCTTTATGCCATTACCACAAACTCACACTTAAGCAACAGCCTCTCTACTGTAGCTTCTTTGCGGCGTCCGGGGGCCCTAGCGAGAGGCACGCTAGGGGAGTCACTGAAGAGTCCAGTCCACCGAGGGCCCACATTCAACAAAAAGGCAAAGACCTCTGGACTCAGACTGAATTATACCACAGACTCTCCATGGTTCTCCCACTTGTAGATGGCAGACTGTGGGACGTCTTGGCCTCCATAACTGTGTGAGCCAATTCCTACAGTAAGTCTCCTCTGTTTGTCTGCCTATGTATGTATGAGTGTGTCTATCCATCCATCCATCTATAATCCTATTGGTTCTGCTTCTCTGGAGAACCCTGATACAGGTAGTTGGGTCAGATGAAATCAATGTATCAATATGGCGGCCACATTCGCAAGAAGAGACATCGCAGCGTGGCTACTAAATAATGCAGATGGGAGACAAAGTAGGGGATGGTCATTTCTTCCTGGAAGGCTAAGGTTCTCCCCCTCCCCCTCCCCTTCTGCCATGACCACCACTACCACCACTACAAGGAAACCTGCGTATCTCCACAGGGACCATTCTGGATGTCTCTATCCCCAGCACCTTGCTCAGTGTCTGGTACCTACTAGGTGTTCAGTCAATTGATGTTAGGTAAGGTGTCAAAGGTACGAAGAGGTACCTAGGACACCTCAGCAGGAATGAACACGAGACAAGGGTTCAGGGGATGGAATGACCTCACCTTCTCTGAGCCTCCGTGTCCTGAGAAAAGTGAACTCAACCCATCATGCAAGTGGCTTTTGTTAATTTTCAAGATTCTAGTAATATGAGCTTCACTCCTGTTCACGACCTGCTTCGAGCAAGTTACGAAGCCACTTCAGAGTCCAAGAAAGGGTGGATTCTGCTGCTGAGCCAGAGCTTCCTGACAGCCAGGCTCATCTGAGTACACAGTAGCCCCATCCCCATCCCCCCAGGAGAGCAACTAGGCAGTTCACCAGTGGCAGTCTCAGGAAATCAGGCTGCTAATTTAAGGCGATGGCCTGAATCTTCATTATCTGCACCCAAAAACCATGAGTCAGGTCTCCTTCTGTTTGCCAAATGCTGCAACCCATTCGCATTTGGGGCTATCGTCACCTGGAGAGTATTCCAAGGGCTTCAGCTGGAGCAAAAGAGCCCCCCAGGGAAAACTTCGCCCTGCACCTCCCCAACATTGACCCTCCCTGCAGCCGTGCAAGGCCCGCCAGCAGCAAAGCAGCCAGTGCCACGGCGAAGCGCGGTCACAGCCACACAGGGAACAGACATAAGGCTGACTTTAATTGCAGGGTCACAGGAGTATTTTATCTAATTGCCACAACTACAAAAGAAGAGGTTAAGTCGCTTGAAGACACTCATCATTTCCAAGAGGGAGGCCCACTTGATTTACATAACCACCAGTAAACATGCAGAAAAACATGCACTTAAGAGACTTAATGCTTCCTGACAGCAATGAATTGGCATTCACTGGGACACTCTGCACGTTTCCCAGGAAGAAATCCTGGCACGAGGATCATGAAACGGTTCAGGACTGCACCAGCGAACCGAGGAAAACCTGGCTCCAGGTTCCCACGGACAAGGCGATGGCCATGATTGAGCGTCCCGCTGTCTGGGCCACGTCGCTGCCTCTATGCCCCACACCGATGACTCCAAACACCCGGTGGGTTCAATGCCAAAGAAAATGACAGTTCTTCTGATCAACAGCTCTGTTTACAGTAATCAGGGGAGGGCAGCGAGCTAGTCTCAGAATGCCAAGTGATTGCTTGTTTTCAGGATAATCAATAAGACACTTATCTTGAAAGATTCGTGCAAGTTTGGAATCAATTATGAATGGGATGATGATAAAACTCCAGGAGAGACTTGCTGGATTTTTTTTTAAATTCTCATCAGAGTCAGGCTCCATTTAGTTGGTTTCTCTGAAATGTTATATACATTTAAAAATGAATACTCACTCTACTATGCCATTATCAAATAGTGAGATTATCGCATGATTTAGGAGGGATTTTCCAATTCAGACTCCATGGAATCTTGGGATAATATCTTTCAGGTTTTAAAAAAAAAAAGGAGGAGAGATTTCCCATCAAGGGTATGAAGGGTTGCAATGTCATATACAGTAGAAATGGCCTGAATTTTAGACGCAAACGAAAGTTTACTCTGAAAGTAAGGTTTTACCAGTTAAAGATTTAAAATTTCCCTACGTCAAAAAGATGACAATGGCATCGCAATCGTAGGGTTATGGTAAAGTTAAAATGAGATTATCCATATGAAAAGTTTACCATAATCCCCAGCAGTGCAACAGGCACTCGGTACAAGTTAGCTATTCCTAATGTTAAGAGTCCTGACCTGGTCACCTTGAGCAAGTGACTTCATCTTCCGGGTCACCACTGTCTCGTTTCTCAAATGGAAATATGTTGCAACAAATACGTTGCAAGGCGGTTGGGGAATTAAATTAAATAATGAACAAAATAGCATCTGATCTTACAACTGGCACATGATAGGTACTAAAAATGATAAGTAATGGTATGGAAAAAATTCATCGTTCTCCCTTTACTCTCAAACTCATAATTCTTCTGACACCAGATGAGTGGGGACTGTCCCCCAGCAAACGAACCTCTGAGACCAGCTGGGTGTCCTACAATTCAGTTCCCTTCTGACACTGATAACCAGAATTAGAGCAGACCTCAGTCCCACAAGGCTGCCTCCACTTCAGATGCCAACCTCAAACAGCTGGTCCCAAGGTCACCCAAAACTTCTGTCTGACTTGCTTACAAATGGGAGGTTTCCACCACCTCCTTCTCAGGTTCCACAATTTGCTACAGTGGCTCACACAACCAAGGAAACCAGTTTCCTTGCTATTGCCAATTGATTACAAAGGCTACTGTGAAGGGTGCAGATGAACGGCCAGATGAAGAGATGCACAGGGTCAGGTCTACAAGGGCTCTGAGCACAGGAGCCTCTGTTCCCGAGGAGTCAGGGGTGTCACCCTCCCAGCCCATGAATGTCTTCACCAACCTTTCATGTAGGGATTTCTCCAAACCCTGCAATGTAGGGATTTTTACAGAGGCTTCATCATGTAGGCAAGATGGATTACTAACTCAATTTCCAGCCCCTTCCATCTCTCCAGAAAATGGAAGGTGGGGCTAAAATTTCCAAGCTTCTACTCACGGCTTGGTCCTTCTGGTGACCAGACCCCATCCAAGGGCCCACCATCAGGTGCCCCATGAGGACAAAACACGCTTCTACCACCCAGAAAAGTCCAAGGGATTTAGGAGCTCCCTGTCAGCCACTCCTATCACTAAGGAAATGACAACGGTCTCGGGAGCCCTGTGTCAGGAACCGGGACCAAATACCAAATGTTAGCAGGAGCCAGAGGCACAGACGTGCGTGTGTGTGTGTGTGTGTGTGTGTGTGTCTACATATATCTACACACACACACACACACACATATATATTTCTTATTATTCCTTCCACAATAATATTCGACTAGAAAAAATCGAGAGAGAAGCAAGAAATCTAGTCTCACCTCTCCGTTTCACAAATGAGGCAGCTGGAGCTCAGAGAGCCTTACCTTGCCTCAGGTTACCTGGAACATTTATTTCACAGGTGGGCCTGGACCAAAGCTCCCGGGAGTAAGGAAGACCTGTGGCTGGGATGGGAGCACAGGACAACAGGAGATTCCAGAAGCTGAACCATTACGCAGAGCCTGTGCAATCAGGCCGAGCTCTCCCTTAACTGGAAATCTGCCCACCTGGGAATACAGGGGAAGGGAGAGGAGCCAGGCCTCCGGGAGGAAGGCAAGGCTGAGCCGGGCAGAGAAAAAGAGGCTGTTATGTGAAGTGACTTTGAAGAGGGAGCTACTTAAGTCAAGCGGTCGTCGTGAGACCGCCACGCGTGGCAAAGAACGTGGGAGCCCAGGGCCTGCCTGACTCACACCAAGCCCCCGCCCCCCACCTCTGGCCAGTGGAAGACCAGCTGGGGGCCCATCTGTGGATCCAGCCTTGGGGAGCTGGTTGAGGGCTGCACGAGTAAACCCCACAACTAAGAGGCGGGTTCCCAAAGAGACAGAGGGCGAAGGCATTGCCAGGCTGCGGCGATGGTCTCCATTCAGCTCAGGACCCTAAGCCCGGGGGGCAGCCGCCACGGCCCGGCTCCTCTTGGCCCCGAACAGATCGACATTTGGCCTGAGCTTGCAGAAGACATATTCTGGGCCACCCCACTTACGCTGTCCCTGGGGTCAGAAACAGCCCAGGGCTGGTCAGAACCACAGCATTAGAAATCTGACGCTGTATTTAGTTCACACGGCCACGGCTGAAGAACTTCTTTTGAGGTTCAGGTTTTAGGGATGGAGCCCTAAACTGCCCCGAATGGGCCTCAGCAGAATCCGGAAGCAGCCCAGCGGTCACCTCTGCCTTCCTCCAGCTTCACCGCCCCGCCCTTGGGCACCTCCTCACTCGTCGGGGAAACCAGTTTTGTGCTTTGACCAAGGCAGGAGGAAAACCCTCTCCAAGACTGGCAAATTCTCTCAAATGATTTCCGTTGAGGTACTGCTTCCATGCAGGGAAGGGCGCAGCTACGAAGTGTACAGCTTGATGGGCTTCTACATGTGTACACGTGCGTGTAATCCTATCATCGGATCAACACAGGGATCACTTCCAGCACGGCAGAGGGCACCTCCCGCCCCTTCAGGATCAGCGCCCTGCCCTCACATGGAGGCGTCCTGGCTGCTGCGGACTTTACATTAACGGAATCATACTCTGCACCATCCTGAGCATCTGGCTTCTCTCACTCAGCCTGACTCCCAGACTTCATAATGTCTATAAAAATAGCCCATCCGGGGCTTCCCTGGTGGCGCAGTGGCTGAGAGTCCGCCTGTCGAGGCAGGGGATGCGGGTTCGTGCCCTGGTCCGGGAGGATCTCACATGCCGCAGAGCGGCTGGGCCCGTGAGCCATGGCCGCTGAGCCTGCGTGTCCAGAGCCTGTGCTCCGCAACGGGAGAGGCCACAACAGTGAGAGACCCGCGTACCGCAAAAAAAAAAAAAAAAAAAAAAAAGTAGCCCATCCGCTCACCTCTCTGGGGCTTCCGTTGTGCGCTGGGCTCAGAGCAACCCTCGTGTTTACTCCTCACTGCAGACTCAGGAAATGGCATACTATTCCAGCTTTACGGATGAGGAAATGTTAAGTGACCTGGTGGCCAAATCCCGAGGCTGGAAATCAGCATCTTGGGATCATGGATTCAAAGAGTTTGGACCCCGAAGTCCATATTCTTTCTTCTCGGCCCATTTGCTATTGACTCTTGACACCAGGGTTGTGAATAACTCACATGAAACCCTCCTGACAGGGTCTGACACACCATATGTAGCCGTAACTATCAGCTATGGCGAGGGTGATGATAAAGGCGATGAGGACGGTTATGCCGGGCCTTGGATTAATGTTGGGGAAGCAGAAAGGAACAAGACAGACGTGGTCTGGGGCCTCAGGGATCTGACAGCTTGCTTCACAGTACGTGCAATACACATGTAAATAACTTTATAATGATAACTTGTGATTAGGAAGGGAGGGATGGGTTGCTTTGGGCCCACAGTGCACGGTGGTGCTCAGGCAACATTTCCGCAACAGTGTTTTTCTTCTTGAACCGGAGAACAAGGAGGCTGGGGACCTTCAGCAATGTCACACAGCAGCTATTGAAGATGCCTAAAATATTTCCCCCAAAAGGTATGCAACACTAACCAGCTTTGCTCTAATACAGCTGCTCACCTGAGAGGCTCAATTACATCTGCAGCGGTCTCTTCAGAAAGAGCATTTAAAAGGCGGCTTTGCCCTTGACTCTTGATTCTGCATGTCAAAAGCACTTAACTCGAAAGTCTCTGGATTACCAACACCAGATCAGGGCATCTGCTCCCAAGTCAGACCGCCCCCTGCCTGAGGCTCTGACACCAAAGGCACTTGCATTATCATGATGTTATCACTGAGTCAACTGCAGCTTGGGAAGGTGAGCATGGGACCCTGAGATTCCCAGGCCTCCTTTCAAGGAAGCACTGCCAGGTACATCTGCCCGCGAAACCTACGATCCCTGTTCCATTTTACGACCCAGGATTCTGCCTCAGAAAAACCAAACCAAACCAAACCAAATTTTTTTAACTCCTCTTATTGGATTCACTGTGACTCTAAATTTCTCTGAAGATGGTGGAGTGCGATCTCATCTTACACTGATGAGGCTAGGTTCTAGAGTCGGTACACAAAAGCAAATCTGAGTATTGGCAGAATTGCTCTCGAAATGCTAAAATATCCTTTGGCGCTGGTTCCTTCTAACCAAGAGAACCAGTGTTTGTTCCAGCGCTGGCTCACATCCACTCCTCTGGTTGAACTACCGGTTAAAGAAGCTGCCTTAACCGGTAGTTCAATCAAACTACCAGTTAAACCAGTAGTTACTACAGACCAGGTTACTACACCATTCACGTGAGTACCTCACATTCAAGATGCTCCAACTAAGAGACGCACAAGGACACAGATTCCGAAAACAAAAGATTCCCTTCTTCTTCGAGCTCTCTGCTCAGTGTGGAGAAGGGAGGAGGCCACGAGCACCATGGGAATTCCTGTTTGTCTTGCCTACAGTTAAATCTGGGTAGGTTAAAGGCATACTGAATGGAAGGCACTGAATCTCTGCTTAAGACTGGGACACCTCAATGGCAAGGTCCTTCTTTTCATCACCGCCATGTCCTCAGAACTAGCAGACCTCCTGCACACAGAAGGTTCCTCTTCAACATCAGTGGAACACCCTCTCATAATTAACCTACCAAATGACAGGCCATCGGGACATTCTGCAGTCAGGGGCAGGGTAAGGATCCACAGATGAGAGGAGCTGGGAGCCAAAGTCTGGCTCAACTTGATGAAGACCTTTCGAAGAACTATAACTTTGCATAATAACAAGTTTACTACTAAGCAGGGGTCATTAGTCATCTATCAGATATGATGCAGCAGAAAAAAATGCACTGGGCTGAGGTTGGACTAGTCAACAACCAATGGAACAATGATATTTTTGTGAATATGGTCAGTGGTCAACAAATAATAAGAAATACAAGGACTGCATACAGTTTTCCATAAAGCTAAATAGCTCTGAATTTCTAAACTGTCCTTAACAACAAAAGACAATGTTCACAGGCCCATCAAGGTCAACTCGTACGAAGTATATAACTTCTGACAAAATAAACCTCAAATATAAGCAAACACTGGTATTCCCTATTTATAACAAATATGCTCTGATGCTGCATGTTCATCTATGTTAATACAATTAACATTTTCATCTACATCCAACAGTAGACTACAAGCATAACATAGCCCAACAGCAACTGCTATCAAAAGTATAGATCTTACTTTATTTTTACCTTCACCTGACATACTGTGGCCATGTACTGACCACTTAGGAACATTCTTCTGGCCGTAAATCCAATCAATAATTCACTCGTGCAGAACATATAACTGTACATTTTCTGCTCATACAAACCCGTTGGTGATGAGTGCCGATGAGAGAGCAGAAAACCAACGCCATTCATGCACCCAGCGCCCCTTCTCGGAGGACTAGCCTGAAAACGATCCTTGTCCTGCCTACAAATGAAATATTTAAAACAATGTTTTGATGCTCCGAGTTATACCTGACATATCTGTCGATTTTCGCAGACACTGGGAGTGATTAGATTTGGGGGTCAGTTGCTTTAAGGTCATGTGCAGACTACACATTTTAATTTCAAATAGAGGATGACAAACCTGATAAGCAAAACTTTATAAAATAAAAGGATATGAAATCAACTTACACTACTAGTTGGTATGGGGAAAACTTTTGTATTAAGTCCTGTCACCTAAAGGTACGGAACCTGGCGTTACAAGAAATAATTTTCGTGACAAATAACCTTGGTAAGTTAAGGTACCTAGAAAACGTACTGTTAGAAACTACTTCAAACCATGGAGAATGTTTATTCTCGATGAGGGAGGGGGGAAGAAGGGAAAGAGAATTTGGCTTCATGTTTACAGGCGTTTATTGGTAAAGAATACATTCTTAGGGGTTCACAATAAATCTGGAAAGATCATTAGCCACGATCGTGCAATGGACAAGACTGGCAGGCGGGTGGTCAGAGCTGCAAAGGGTTAAGCTACAAAGACAATGAAACAGCCTAGAAGTTCTTTAAAACTCAATTAAAATAAAACCAGTTCCTGTTAGTTTTTCCAATCCAGATTTAAGACTCATTCTGTATTAAGTATTCATATGAAAAAGGGTACAGAAATTGAATTCTGAATTATGTTAACCATTTTCTCAGCTATAGAAAACGTCGGCTTCCAAGCTCAATGAATACAATGGCTACATGTTTAAGACCCTTAGTTATCTAATTAATGTAGTGTCATTTTAGCAATTAGTTCAAATGACCATATGTAACTTTTTTCTTTTTAAGATCACAGCTGTAAATATTTTTTAAAATACTTGTTATACGTGCCATATCCTGTGCATTAAGGATATATAATTTCGATTAAAAACAGAAAATGACCAAGAACGCTTTTAAACCAAAACAAAACAAACACAAAACCAACCCTAATATGGGCAATGGCTTATTTTCATATGATTAAACTCATATGGTAAGTTCACAGATATCCTACTGAACTACAGTTGTGACCAGGAATTACTACCTGGGTTGGCAGATATTATCAAAGGAAATTACAGGCATGTTTGGGGTGGGGTTAAGAGCAAGAATTCATTCTAATGAAGGTCCTAATAAATGGCATTATAAAATGAATGATAATTAGAAAAACTCTTCACAGAAGATTGCTCTTCCTCCCCATTTTCTCCCACTGTGGAGCTGAATTTTAACTTTAAATTCTTCATTGACTCTGCAACTCACATAGTGCCACAAGTTGCTTCTATAATCTACTAATCCCAGGGCTTTTGGATTCCAAAGCTGATGTTGTAGAAAAGTATACTCATGCTAAAGAAATCATTTCTGGGACTTCCCTGGTGGTGCCGTGGTTAAGAATCCGCCTGCCAATGCAGGGGACACGGGTTCGAGCCCTGGTCCGGGAAGGTCCCACATGCCACGGAGCAACTAAGCCCGTGCGCCACAACTACTGAGCCTGTGCTCTAGAGCCCGCGAGCCCCAACTACTGAGCCCACGTGCCACAACTACTGAAGCCCATGTGCCTAGAGCCCGTGCTCCGCAACAAGAGAAGCCACACTGCAATGAGAAGCCCGTGCACCGCAACCAAGAGCAGCCCCCGCTCGCCGCAACTAGAGAAAGCCCGCGCGCAGCAACGAAGACCCAACACAGCCAAAAATAAATAAATAAATATTTTAAAAAAAGAAAGAAATCATTTCCGTGCCATTTGTTTGGTCCCTCTATTTGGCAATCCGTCCATGATGGGATCAATGGCTAACATCTCTGGACATCTGTCATGATCTCTCTTGTTTCTGATGGGCCAAAACCTGGTTCCAAGGAGATGTTATTTATTTGGGAACACAGAGACAGTCATCTGTAATTGGTGAGGATTAACTGAAATCATCCGCTGGGGGGAAAAGAATTTAGCAAATATGACCCTTGCTTTTAAAGAGCCTGCAATCTAATGGAGAAAGCCAGGGTGCGTGCGTGCACACACACACACACACACACACGAGTAAGCCCAGACTTCTTGGAGGCTACTGTGCCTTAAACACTGTGCATTACTTAGAAAACTCCTTCACAATCCCTGGAGTTTTACCATGTAGAAATGAAGTCTACAGTTTGTAGTGAAATGGCAGTGCTTTCCTTGGGTCTCAGGGAGGCTGCAAGGCAGTCTCAGTTCAAGGAGAGGAGAAACTGCCATTTTTCAAGCACTATTACAGTCCAGATATCACTGTAAGGGATTTAAAGATATTGCTACCTATTTCATTTCTCACCACTACCTTGCAAGGTCGATGGTGTTTGTTTTCTGAAGAGGTGGAACTCAAATATTTCTCAGCCCATTTCTCCATCTGTAATGGAGTAGAAGGAGAGGCTCTCCCAGACCCCATCAACTCTGAAATTCCACACCCCGCAGCTTAGGGATTGGCTGGTTGGCTTCCCCTACTAACTGGAATTCCGCCACCATGGCCCCACTGCACATCACTGCTCTTCTCGAGACCCTTCTTCCTCACCAGCTTCATCTTCCGCTGCTTCCCACCCCATGGTGCATATTCGATTAAGAGTAGATACCTGCACTTCTCCAAAGAAGACATACAGATGGCCAGGAGTCACATGAAAAGTTGCTCAATATCACTAATTATCAGAGAAATGCAAATCAAAACTACAATGAGGTATCACCTCACACAAGTCAGAATGGCCATCATCAAAAAGTCTACAAACAATAAATGCTGGAGAGGGTGTGGAGAAAAGGAAACCCTCCTACACTGTTGGTGGGAACATAAATTGATACAGCCACTATGGAGAACAGTATGGAGGTTCCTTAAAAAACTAAAAATAGAACTACCATAGGACCCAGCAATCCCACTCCTGGACATATACCTGGAGAAAAACATGGTTTGAAAGAATACATGCACTCCAGTGTTTACTGCAGCACTGTTTACAATAGCCAAGACATGGAAGCAACCTAAATGTCGGTTGACAGATGAATAGATAAAGAAGATGTGGTACATACATACAATGGAATATTACTCAGCCATAAAAAGAATGAAATAATGCCATTTGCAGCAACATGGATGGACCTGGAGATTATCACACTAAGTGAAGTAAGTAAGACAGAGAAAGACAAATATATCACTTATATGCAGAATCTAAAAAAAAATGATTCAAACAAAATTATTTACAAAACAAACAGACTCACAGACTTAGAGTACAAACTTATGGTTACCAGGGAGGAAGGGTTGGGGTGGGAAGATAGATTGGGAGTTTGACATTGACATGTACACACTGCTATATTTAAAATGGATAACCAAAAAGGACCTACTGTATAGCACAGGGAACTCTGCTCTATACTCTGTAATAACGTAAATGGGAAAAGAATTTGAAAAAGAATAGATGTGTGTATATGTATAACTGAATAACACTGCTGTACACCTGAAACTAACACAACATTGTTAATCAACTATACTCCAATATAAAATAAAACATTTTTAGAAGAGTATATATACCTGCATGGCTCCGAGAATCCCATACGCTTCCCTTCCTCTGATCCTTCTGCCTGAGTAGCCCTCCTTCCTTTGCCTGCCGGTGAACTTGGTTCACCATTCAACTTAGCTGAGATACCACCTCCTCCTGGGAGCCTGCCCTGCTGCTCCCTCCCACTTCTTACTCTATGTTCTCCATACCTTAAGCACACTTAGATACTTAAATAAATTGCAGCGGAGTGTGACCTATCTCCTTGACTGAGCTGAGTTCCTTATGAACAAAGCAAAACCCGCCGCTTTACCCCTAGTGTTTATTACAGTAACATCCATACCACAGGAGCTTCATAATTACTTGCCGAACTGTTAAATGGGTTTTTTACAGCTCAAAAAATAGGAACAGAAAGAAAACCAGGACTGAGGTGGGACAGCAAATGTGATGAAGTACCTGACAATATGAAAAAAGAGAGAAAGAAACCAAAACGATGAAAAGCACCGCCCCCCCCCAAAAAATGCAGAAGAGGTATGATGTGACCTTCTTAATGTTATGGCTTCTTCTGCGGTGTAGGTTTCTGAAAAGCAAGACGTGTCATAAGTAATATTAACAATCAACAAAGCTGTAACAGCATTACAAATGATATCCATTTGTGGGGATGTACCCTCACCATTAAACCTGTTTCCAAACAAGCATTCTGCAGGAGATAATACACATTCCAGGTGTCAGAGATGCAATTCTGGAAGCCGCAAAGAAAACCAGGTTTCCAGAAAACCATGAGGTTGCATTCATTTTCATTTACTTACAATGTTGATGTATCATATTGATTTTTTCCCAAATGACCCATAGCTGGAAATGAATTTCTTTCACACAGTTCAAAGCAACTACATATCTATCTATTTATCTATCTATCTATGTACCTACCTACCTACCTACCTACCCACCCACCCACCCATCCATGCATGTAACTATATATTTGGATTTGGTATATATGTACATACACCAAATCACTGCATGGTAAGAGACTAATCCAATGGTATGAGACTATTGTTAATTGTCAAAAATTGTCAAAAAGGTAAAAAACCATCAACAACAGCTTTAATTGTCTTGTGTTAGGGTCAGACAGCAACTACTTCCTGAAGCAGGTGGTCAGTGATGTATGCCCAACCATATAATAAAGCGTCTACAGGAACAGAAGCTGTGTATATATTTTTTCCTTTGAAATGTGGATCCACGGGGTAAATGTTCTTGTGAAAATATTAATTAGCAAGTCTTGGTTGTTGGGAAAGAACTGTGGCCAGTAGGGTACAACTGACAGAGAGCAAAAAACGTATTTCAATACATTCCATCAAAGTAAAATCCTAAAACTGAATTACCAATGACACAAGCCCAAACAAGGTCTCCTGTGCATGTGCTAAACTGAAAGTCATACCATTGACATTCCCTAGACACAGATTCTTCACAATGTGGCAGCTCCTCTGAGACAGCCAGGGTAACTCAAAGAGAGGGCCAGCACACGGCACTCCAATGCTATGAACTGGGACATATCCAAAATGTGTTGATGGGGGTGCCGAGGATGAATGTGGGGTACAACCTTACCCATTTAAATGGTTTGGTAACTAAAACCCAGAAAGGTTAAGTAAATTATGCAATGTCACAAAGCTGGGAAGTGGAAGAGTGTGGAGTTACACTCTAGCTGGTCTGCCTCCAAAGTGAGGAGTCATACCCAGTGCTGTCTGAACTTCCTTCTTGGTGAATTCGGGGCTGGATGAAAGGAAAGCCTCCAGATGAGCTGGTGTCGGGGCACCTATACTCACAGTGGCAGGGCGGGAACTTAGGGGACAGGTGCTGGAAGCTCTATTCTAAAGAAGGCTAATGTGAACAAGCTATTAAAACACTTTAATTTTAATATTTATATAAATATAAAGTATACTTTATATTTAAAATATTAATACACTGAAACCCAGAAAAAATATATGTATATATTTTCTTTTTGTTGTTGGATACATATATATCAAATAAATCCAAAATTTATATATTATATAAAAATAGATTTTTATATATCAAATAAATGCAAAAGACTAGACAGAAAGTCTATTCAGCAAATATTCACTTTTCATCCTCCCACCTCTTTGGAAGGTGTAAAATTCACCACCTGAAGTTGGGCTTGGTCACGTAACTGGCTTTGGCCAGTGAGATGTGAATGAAAGTGATGGGCTATGCTAACCCCGGGTCTAGCCCTTCCAAGGTATTAGGAGCTACTGTTCCCACCACGGGAAGAATGTGCCCTAACTCACCACTTGTAGCCTCAGCTCCAGAGCGAAACTGGTGAGGCAAGGCCACTGTAGATGGACTAGTCACTCCATTTTGGGTGGTTAGTTACACAGCAATAGCGCAGAGTAGACATGGGATGGAAAAGACAAGGGTCAAGTGATATAAAAGTGAGCAGAGAGCAGCGTGGATAGGGTGGTAGAGGGGCAGACATCAGAAGCATTCTTGAGAAAGGATTAAGATGCTCAAACCAGCATTTTTGGTCCCTGATCTCATAGTTATGCACCTTCACCATACACGCATTTAAAGAGACTAAAATGGAAAGACACCTGCCTCGTGGAGAATGAAGAATACTAGTACCATTCAAGCCCAACGCCTCCAAGCAAGAAAAATACGCACAAGGCATCAACGAAAATCACACCATAGCTCTATTCTGAACTGACAGCAATGTCTTTTGGGAGGAGAACTTCAATTGTCAGGTATACATTTTGGACCAAAGAAAGAAAACTGGACATCTTGTGAGTTCTGGAAAATCATGGAAGCATTATTTTTTGCAGAGAAGTTGGTGAAATGTAGAAGAACTGGAAAGAAGGCCATTTAAAAGATTTCCCAAGATTACGGTGATTATTTCTTCCCTTTCAAATGCAGAGTATATTGAAGTTTCTTTTAAAAATTCATATGGGAGAATCACTCTATTGCAACGGTACGAGGGAAACTGTCAGACAACATTCCCAATTCAATATTATATTGTGCTTCAAGAAAAGATTTCCATATATTCTAGATTAAAAAAAACCCTCATAAATAAATGATAATCCAGTGACATGTTCTGAAAAATGAAAAAATAATTTTGTGTTTGCATTTTACTCCACAGAGGAAAATTTAATCTCTCTTTTAATACAGCATGCTTTATATAAACAGGGAAAAGATGTAACCTTATGAAAATTGATTTTTTACATGCTTAAAAAAGTCCCTTGCAGTATTTATCTAGGCATTTTCCATCCGAGAGTATAAAGGCATCACACATTGATAACTTCACCATGTGGGGTTAAAAGCAAATGCAGTTATTGTGAGTTGAATTGACAAAATTTTTCTTCACAGTGCTAAGAGTAATCAAGACGAGACAGCGGTGTTTGCGGTGTGCTGTCCATTATCAAGGTTATGTTTTCAAAATGGCATCATCACCTGCAACAGTGCCAAGCACAAGGTAGGTGCTTCCTAAATGTTTGTCAAATGCAAGACGTAAGGGAAGCAATGGAGAAAAATTAAATGCCCCGGTCCAAAGCAAAGTTGACGTCACAGGATATCAGGATGGGGTAAAATGAGACCATCTGGGTCTGCCATCAATGCAGAAATCCTCTTGGTTTTCCGAGCAACCCTTGTTGAGTATTGGATTTAAGACTGACACCACACCCTCAGGACATCTCATATCATGGAGAGAAGCCTACCACAGTCTACTGCCCTCTAGACAAATATCTCCTCAACACCCATTTTAGAAATCCCAGGGAAAACAAAACCAAACCAGTTCTGTACCGCCTGTCTTCTCCTCCAGGGGCAGAACTGGCAGAGAGATGACTTCTCATCCCTGCCGAAAAGAGGCTTCAGGACTGCAGTTAACTTAGAAGTCTTTTCTTCAAAATCTTCCTGCTTTAACCTGGAGCCTTTAGGTGGCAGCTTTGGAAAGCAGATCTGGCCCTGAGACTCCGCTGGCTTCTTTGCCACCGCCAGGGAGGCAGCTATCACAGACAGCCCGAGGTGGGATTCCAGTTTTAGAGGGCTGGTAGACATTAACAGGCAGCAAAAAGGAGCGAGGGCAGCTCACGTTGTGGTGGACAAACTCTCCGGAGGCGCCACACGATCCCTGCCTGTTGTTTACACCTTTGGGTACTTCCCTCCCTCTGCGTATGGGCAGCACCTGTGATGTGCTTCTACCCAGTAGAATACAGTAAAGGTGACTGGATGGCACGCCTGCGATTACATCATGTTACGTAAGACTTGCTCTACAGTCTTGCTGTCCTCTTGGGAAAGCCAATACGGTAAGGAACTGCATATGGCCTTGAGGAACTGAGGGTAGCCTCTAGGAGATGAGGGAAGGCCTCCAGCCAAGACCCAACAGGCAGTAAGAAGCCGGGGGCCCGGAGACAGACAGCTGAGTGAAAACGAAGTCTACCGGTAATCAGACTTGGTGACCTTGGAGGTGTGGAGGTGACTCTGGAAGCTGACTCTTCCCCAGTGAAGCTCCTCTATGGGAAAATGGCCTGGCTGACACCTGACTGCAGCCTTGTGAGACCCTAAGCAGAGAAGCCAGCTAAGTCAGGCCCAGACTTCTAACCCACGGAAACTATGAGACAATAGGTATGTGTTGCATTAAGCTGCAAAATCATAAGAATAGTAAGTAATGCCCAAGTAGAGAACTTGGAGCTCTCCTGTGACGTGGAGGTCAAGAGGAGCAGCTGGTGTCGGGAGGACAGGAAGCAGGAGGGCCCGAGAAAGCCCTGGGTGGGGACTGTGCTTTAGGAAAACGCATCACACATAGGATAGACTGGAGCATGGAGAAACTAGGATCACAGGGGGCAACTCACTCTCCCATTTTTTCACCAGGCAGGAGCTCAAAGTGGGTCAAAGCCCAGTAGAAAAACAAAAACAAAAGAAAAGAGCCAAGCATTTGACACCTAATCCAGTTTCAAGATACCAGAGCATGTTTAAACTCTCAATATTATGCAATGTGCAGACACAACCAAAGAGGTCATAAAAGTAACCTATACATCTTTTTTTTTGGGCAGTACGCGGGCCTCTCACTGTTGTGGCCTCTCCCGTCGCGGAGCACAGGCTCCGGACGCGCAGGCTCAGCGGCCACGGCTCACGGGCCCAGCCACTCCGCGGCATGTGGGACCTTCCCGGACCGGGGCACGAACCCGCGTCCCCTGCATCGGCAGGTGGACTCTCAACCACTGCGCCACCAGGGAAGCCTATACATCTTTTAAATAATGATAAATAGAATGGCTACACATTTGCCTACTGCTCAACTTAAGAAACAGAACTTTGCACGACTTCCCCTGCCTGACTCTAAGACATCACTCTCGTTTCAAAATGCCCGACCCGACCCCAGCCCTGCACACCTGGGGAAGCAATGGTTCACATTTTGTGTCTCTCCTTCACATGCTTTTCTTTACAGTGTTAGCACATATCCTTATATTCCCCAATGAGTTGTCTCACTCTGTCTATATTTTGAACTTTATATAAGTCGAACCATACTGCAGATATTCTCTGGGTAACTGCTTTTTTAATCCCACATTATGTTTTCAAGATTCCTCTGTGTGGATGCAGGGTACGGCAATTCACTCATTTTCACTGCTCTCTAGTACTCCACGGTGGTATGAATACACCACCATCTATTTCCCCATTTTATCACGGATGCCCTTTGGGGAGTTTTCAGTTTCCTGCTATGAAAAGTAATGTGCCAGAAGCATTCTTGAACTTTTTCGAGCTCTCAAGAGTTCCTCAAAGGCATGTTCATAGGAGTAAAACTGCCTGGTATTAAGTATTACTTGACCAGCTCATGCCAAAATATTCGCCAAAAACGGCGTTATCAGTTTTCACTCTGAGGAGGGATGTCTGGCATTTCCTGTTACTCCATATCCTCGCCAACGCTTGCTATCGCCAGACTACTTAAATGTTTCCAACTCAGCAAGTGCAACGTTGTTTTTCATTTTTGTTTTCATTGCAGTGCCTGCAGGATGATGAGTATGAACATGCTTTAGAATAGGATACTCTTAGCGGGATGTTCAGAGTTATGAGACAGGTACTGCCCTTTAAAATCTGTATATCAGGCTGACAAAATAAGACATAAGCCAAGGAAAAGTTATTAATGCAGACAAAACAATGCATGTTGTGTGTGTGTGTGTGTGTGTGTGTATAAAATGGGAAATTTCACAAAATTACAGATGACTGATCCTGGCTCCCAAGCCCAGTGGCAGCATGACCTTGAGCTAGTCATTTACCTTTCTAAGCCATCTGTGGCACATAAAAAGCTATCTACACTTTTTTTTTTTTAACTGATATAAAAAGAAAAGATTCCCTGTGTTCCTAACACTTCGAAACTATCACTGCCTCTTTCTCCTCATGGGGTATTCAGAAACGTACGTTTGTCTTCTGCTCTGACTATATACAGCTTTCCCAACCGACTCAGACACAGGGAAAGGATCGATATGTCACCTCAAGCACAGACCTCAATTCTAAATTTAAAAAGCACTGGGCAGATGAATGAGCGCTCTGTTCAATGCCATCTCTTCAACATTGTATAACGTGTGCCTCCCAGGGCACCTTTTCACTCTCGGTTCCTTCCGCCCGGAACACTTTTCCTCTGGCTCTTTACACTGCTGGATCCTCCTTACCTGTGAAACCTCAACTTCAGTGTCACCCGGGCATTCTTTCTCGAGCCAGCCGCCCTCCTCCGTCCCTGACCTTCCTTCATTTCCCGCGCACGCCATGTTTGCTTGCTTCTGAACACGCATCACCACCAAAGGTATCTTATCTAGCCCTTGAATTGTTTCTTGCCTGCCTCCCACACCAACTGGCAGGTAAACTCCGTGAGGAGAGGCACCTGGCTTGCCTGAAGGGTTCACCTCTGTGTCCTTAGCACCTTGAGCAACACCTGGCATCTAACAGGACGATGGTAAATAAATACTTGTTGCATTACTTCACCTACACCGGGTTTCGGAAAGGACTCTGTGGTGGACCTGGAGATTTATATGTGAATTTATTTGTAAATAAAACACTGGGGCTCCAGATGCCGAATCCAGCAGTCATTCTCTCCACCTCACTGCTTTCCCCTTGAGTCTGATGCCACGGGGATCAATTTCTACCAAGTCAAACAGGAACACAAGTCTTTCCTGGATTCTCACCCATTTCCCCTTGATTATAAGCATCTGCTAAAGAAACTATATGGAAACAAATCAACAAAAGACTCTATTTTCTTTATCTTTATATCCACTGATAGTTTTAGAGTTTTAATCTTGCCAATAACCATCCCGTAAGCGCGTAAGGATGGAAACCATCTCATCATATTTGAAATTCAAAGAGGAAGCTCAGAGAACACCACATGACAAAAGGTACCAAAGGATATTTATGATTAAGGAAGATGATCAGTTAGAAGCAGGAGTCTGTCAATGAGGTTACATCATATCACGAACATGGTTTATTACCAACGCGCGAAGATATGCCCTCTCTTTGGTCAATAAGGGAAGGATAAAAGGTTCAAGATAAGGAAGAGGCATTTTATAAATGAAAGTGTTCACTAATGAAATTAGTATCGTTACCGCAGGAAGTGCTAATTTTCCTGCTCACTGAGAGTTTAATAAAAATGTTATGTCTGCTCTGTAACTGTGATTAATCAGTGTGGTATTGAGAAGTGCAGGGATTCTTTCTCAACAAGGCAATTTTCGAAATTTGAAAAGGTGTAAATTTCATGCAAATTGCTTCATAATCATATATGTACAAAATGGAGCCGACAAAATTGCAGTTAGGAAAGGAATCATTAACATCTAAGGTTTTTTTTTTTTAATCTTTTTTTTTTCCAGCTGCTCCTGAAAAGGTATATTGCAAAAGAGAAGATATGACCAATTGAAATAGCGTACAGGTAGGAATGCCAACAAAATGCTAAACATTTTAAACAAACTCAAATGTGGATGTCAAATTTAAACAGCCATGTGAAACAGGAGGTTTTATAAAGGAAAACACTGCTCTGATGCAATGAAAACACACCCACTGGTTTTAATCACAATAGAGAGAGGCAACGAAACACTTTGCTGCGTCTGACTCTTCTTGGTGGGAAACAGCACATCTCGGCTAAGGAAAATCACGTTTCTGCGCACATCGTTCCTTCTTAAAAAGTCCCAAGGCCTCTTGTAATTTTAAACAATGGTTTGCAAACCTGGGGGCTCCTCAGACAAAGTGGCCTATTCAGTAACCCCTCCTGCCCCACTGCAATGGCTTATCTGGGACACGCTCCCCTCCCCCATAAGGAACATGCCTGAGAGGCTCACACAGGACATCCCCTCCCATCTCCTGGAGTCTGCAGCCAGCACCAGCTGGGTAAATCCCAAACAGTTTATTCATCTGTTTATACAGCTAAGGGAAGGATAATAAGACCTCAAGTGTAAATATGACAATGTTAAGGTGATCAGACCGTTCAACGGATGGCCCTTAAAACTTGTAAGACACAAGCAGAAAACTAGCAGGAAGATGGTGACAGGTCACTAACAGCGGATTGTTTCTGGAGTTTAAGAAGACGGAAGCCTATTCTTATGTTTTACTACAGAACTTAGAAAGCAGTGGTTAGCAATTTGGGGCGAATAACTCACAGTGATTCTAAATGGACTGAGTATTGCCATGCTTCCTTGCATTGGGCGGATTTTTTTTTCCCGAGCAGGCATTTGGAGGGACGATGTCATGATAAGTGAGAACCATTTTCCTCCCTTGTCTCATCCCGTACCTCATACATTTTCTAAAATTACAACCCTGCTCAAGGCAGTTATTATGCACAGTCGATGTTCTTCAGGAGAGTTTTTCACAGGATGATTTTTGGTTAAAGTGGCCTATTTTAGGAACATCTGGTCACGTGCATTAATGCACACTTCCACATTCTGCACGGATCTTTACGACGGCGAGCGTCCGCCCTGAGTGTCTCTCCCGTGGACAGCTTGTAAATAAGACAAAGGCTCCTGCTGCCCTGGATCCACCGCACAGGGAATGGGGCTGAGACTACGATTCCATTTATACGCTAAGATTCATAAACCTCGAGGGGCCCTGGATGAGCTGCTGGGAAACAAGGGCAGTGGGCGCTCGTTTCTGTCCCATTAGACGCAGTATGAGCCACAGGAGGCCACACTCTGTCACTCCAGCCTGGTAATGGGCCCCGGGCAAGACCCACCCCCCCCCACCCCCGGGAGGGAGGGAGGCTCAGCTGAACTTTTCTGCTCTTCTTTCCCCTGACTCAGCCACAGAGAAGGCGTGGGCCACCTGCAAGTTTCCACGGTCAGCGGGGGGCACCGGGTTGGTTCTCCTTTACCCTAGTTTTGCAGCAAAGGCCACTCTCTAAAATACATCAGTCTGGGGTGGCGGGGAGCAGGGCTGGGCCTGGGGACGTCAGAGCACAGAACAAACCCCGCTTCTTGGCAGTGGATGAGGAAAGGCTCTGGGCGCCAGCACAGCCTTGTGAAAGGGGTCAGGACGTGGGGACTCCAATCCGGCTGCTGCCAATCATGGAGGCGGGGCTTGTGACCATCCCTGGGGCCTCTCTGAACCTCAGTGTCTTCAAATGAAACCGGGCATGATGAGCTTACCCACCTCACGGGTGGCAGAGATGAATAACGAAAGTCTAAACTCAGCCTTGCGCCCGGCACACAGAAGGCCCACGATACATGTGAGCTCTGCTGTGATAACTCCGGGAACTGCTACGATTTTAATGCACAATATGACTGTCTTCAATACTGTTATCACCACCACCATTCGGAGATGTAAGCCCTCTGATCTTCAACTCCCTCAGCCGTAAGGCGCAGAAAATCGGGACCCCCTAGGACTGAGGAGTAAATTAAAGCATAAAAAGTAACCAGCGTGTTCCTGGTACATCGTTGGTGCTCAGTTCATTGTCTGTCTCTACCTTTATGGTAGGAATTCTGGGAAGTAAAACTCACTTGAGTGCCATGAACATTCCCCAATTTGCTAACTGCACCATCGGCTACTGAGAACCACATCCCAAGAGGCGTTTGCCCACAGGAGGGAAGGGGCTGGGAGTCAGAGGCCGTGACCTCCAGCAGCTGCCCACAGCTGCCGGGTGACGAGGGCCTGGGCACGGGCGGCTTCTCTTGATCCTCACAAACATCCTGAGACGGGGATACTCTTAGGCCCCACATTTCACAGCAGAGGAAACGGACGAACTACTATTCATCGTGCTTTACGATAGCCTGTGAACAGTCAAATTCATAAGTAGGGTCTCTGCTGACTTTTACTGTGCAAACAAAGCATCCCCCAAAGTAGTGGCTGAAACAACAGCTGCCCTTGATTCGGTGAGTCAGCAATTTGGGCTTTTAGCCCTTGATTCGGTGAGTCAGCCATTTGGGCTGGGCTCCGCTGAGCCAGGTAGCGTCGTCCCAGGGGTCGGCTGGCTCTTGGTCGGAGCCAGGTGGCAGCACGGCTGTGGGTCTCTCACCACCCAGCAGGCCAGCCCGGGCTTGCGTGAGCCCAGAAGTGGAAGGTTCCGCGAGCAGTGAGTAGGGGTGCCCCAGTGCAGAAGCACTTTGCAAGCCTCTGATCGTGTCATGTTTAGGAATGGCCCCTGGCCAAAGCAAGACCCCTGAGGCCTGCTGATTCAAGGGGTGAAGGAACTGACTCCACCTTTCGAAGGGAGCTGTAGGACATCACAGGTAGGGGCACGTGTGCGGATAGAGGGGAAGGAATTGTGGCCATTTTTATAATCCACTGCACGTATGAACTGGCGCCATTTGTGGACTTAATATCTCTCAACCAGGACACACTCAGAGAGAGTTCCTAATTCCAAGGGATATTATTTGAATCAGATAACTAATCAATTCTCTTGGACAATTTACCGTTACTTAACCCACAGGCAGGTGGGCAAAAGAGACATGGCTCCCTAGAAGTTTTCTGGTTCCAAAAGTCTCTAAGTATTCTTTCAATGGGGGGGGGGGGGGAGCGTGTGCACGTATGCTAGACACACAGTACGTCTGAACTCTCTTCTACGCTGGTATTGCTCTTTTTTTTTTGGCATTAATGCTTGTCGGTTGTATTCCGGAACCACCCACATCGCCTGAAGACTGCAACTGCTTCAATGATGTTCAGAGCATTAAAAGGAAAGAAAGAAATAAAAGGCAAGTTTCAGAAGGGCAGCACTTACCCATTCACAGGAAAATAGGCTGAAAGGAAAGCATTGTCAGAGTGTTTTGCGAGTGACACTTTCAGCCATAGAAATTATGATTTATTTTCCCATGTAATCATCTTGATTGCAGACGCCCTTTCGGAGAGATCGCACCGCTCTTGGCTAGCTCTTTCAAGCCTCACAAGACAACTTTCAAACCTGATTAGTATGTATGATGGGAAATCAGATACATTATATTTAGCTTGAAGTGCAGAGCGCTGTGGGTACAAAGAAAGAAAGATAGGGGGAGGGATAAAAGGGGAAAAAAAAAAGAACATCTGTAATCCTTTTCAGAGGACTCCGTGTGCACACGTGCCGGGGTAAAAGGAGTGGAGCTGGTGGGCGGAGTCTGCGCAAGCTGCCCGATGTAATTAACCGATTGGGGATCATCTCCTTATCGGGCGGCTCTCAAGTTGCTAAGCTGAGGGATGTGATGCCTCTGTGCGCAGGACAGACTCATGCTTTTCTGTTACGACATTTAAGAGCTCATCACTCCCATCAACCTGGTCTCCTCAGTGTCACGGGCTGTGACGCATCGTGTGCATGCGTACCCGCCCTTAGAGTGGAGCTGTCGCCTGGTCAGTGGGCACAGTGGCCTACAGGCAGACTTGGCCTCAGCGTGGCCGCCTGACAAAGAGCTACACTCCACGTGCAGTGTGTAGATGTGGCCCAGCAGCGCCGAGACCGGGGTGAGTCAGGAGGGACGCCGGGGGCAAACGGGTCAGCTGTGACAAAAGCTGGGGGCCCAGCAAGCGCAGGATGGCACCTGCACGGAAGCTGGTAGAGCACGTCTCCTCCAGCGGAGGATGCCGGAGGTGCCTGCTTGCTTCTGCCCTGGCCCTGACACCCTAGAAGCAACAAGATGGAAACACATCCCTCCCTGGGCGGGGCGTGGTGAATGGATCCGGAAGGTAATCAAAACCCTAGTTCTTATGTTAATAGAACACAGCTAGATTAAGAGCAGAATGAAGGATGTGCAGGGGGTTTGAGATAAGGTGAGATTTCTGAGGAATTTGGGGGGGGGGGCGGGGGGGTTCGAGGCCACACCCCCTGGTTCCTCAAGGCCCATATTCCTCTCCTCTGCCTTTTGAGCATCCACCATGGGAAACTGTGAGGACTTCGTAACTTCCAGAGCGCCTGAATCACAGCTAGGCGCTTTGATTAGATTACCATTTAATCTGACTCGACAACTCCATCCAGAGAAAAGGAAAGGAGAGGCACGTCTGCTGAGCGCCTACTGTATGCCCGAACAGGTCTAAAAGTTGAACATCCACTGACTGCTGCTTCACCGTCGTAGGAAGCCTGAATATTAACTGATTCTGGGTGGGGGCACCGAGGCACAGGGAAGATGATGAGGTGAGTCAGGTCATCAGGGGAGACCAAACTGTTTCCACTCAGCTCCATCTGCTGGTAACTGAAGACCCTGAGCTACATCATCCCCCTTTCCCCGACCCCCATCCCACCAGGCTGGGGTCACAGGGGAAGGAAGGCAGGTCTGCCCACCATCCAACCTCTGAGTCCACCGGGAGGCTCTACCCTAAGCTTCCTTTCTTTGTGTTTTATATCACCCTTTATTTAATGCTAAACTTTCTGCCTCTACAAATGTCTCTGAAAAGGTCTAGGCTTTGGGGGGGGAAAAAAAAAAGATCTAGGCTTTGTTTTCTGTTATTAAAAAAAAAAAAGGTGGCTTTTGTTGGTAGAACACTAAGTGGGTCCCAGCGAACACCTGGCCTTTCCCAGTTACTCAATTGCTAGTCTAGGTACTGCTGTGAGGGAGTCTTGCAGATGTTAATTAAGCCCCCAGATCAGTTGACCATCAGATAAGGAGACTATCCTCATTGGATGAGCCCTTTAAATTCGGGTCTAGATGTCAGAGTCAAGGACAATCAGAGAGGCTTGAAACATGAAGGAGATTCAAGGCGCAAGGCAGTCTCTGTTAAGGGCTTTGCAGATGGAGGCGTCCTGTGACAAGAACATGGGTGGCCTCTAGGAGCTGGGAGTGTCCAGCCACCACCGACAGAGTGACGCAGTCCCCAGCCTTACAACCACAAGGGACAGAATTCTGCTGACAACTGGAATGGACTTGGGAGTAGATTCTTCTCCAGGGCCTCCAGAAAGGAAAGCGGCCCCAGCCGGTACCTTGAATCTGTCCTTGTGAGACCCTGAGCAGAGACCCATGTCACGCTGTGTCCAGACTCCTGACCTACAGAACTGTGACCTAATAAATGGGCGCTGTTTTGAGCTGTTAACTTTGGTGTGATTTGTTACTCAGCCATCAAAAAACAAGTACGGCAGCATACGACAATCCCAGCTTTCTAATGGAAACTTCCTTCTATTTCTGTCTGGCTTCCACAGTCACTATACCTTCAGAGGAGAAAATTCTTAACGCAGGAACTTAAGCACCATAGCTGTACTAATTTTTTTTTTTTTTTTTTTTTTTACTAATTACTAAAGAATTAATTCCAAAACAATATTTCTCACTAGTATTACTCATGATAGTAATATGATATTGGAGCCGGTGACTCTAGACCAGCTGCTATTGCAATTATTTTTCTATGCCATGTCCTACACAAAGTCAAGGGAAAAAAAACTTCGGACCAAACAGAATTTTGAATTTCTTCCACAAAAGGCTCCTGATCGGGTGGCAGTGACTTATTCAAATACATTGCATGGAGAAAAGCCCTACCGTGGGTATCTCTGTATCAAATATCATTAATATTATCTCCCAAACTTCAAACATGGGAAAAAAAAAACAGCTTTGTAAATTTCTTCTTATAACCAAAATCACACACAAAAAGATGAGAACCCTTCAATGTCACTAATTTCTCTGAAGCAATATAACAGGCAAACTCCTGAGACCTTGGCTATTTCAGACAAAACAGAAAAATGCAGGTTCGGGAGGAAGCTGGGGAGCTGGGCTTTCTGCAACAGACTGTAAGTCAAGTCATAAACTGAGGTAAAAAATGTAAAATAGATAGCTAGTGGGAAGCAGCCGCATGGCACAGGGAGATCAGCTCGGTGCTTTGTGACCGCCTAGAGGGGTGGGCTAGGGAGGGTGGGAGGGAGGGGGTATGGGGATATATGTATACATATAGCTGATTCACTCTGTTATAAAGCAGAAACTAAACTGTAAAGCTATTACAGTCCAATAAAGATGTTTAAAAATAAATAAACTGAGGTAAAGCATGAAATCAGGGGACTAAAAAAAGGATGGAAGTTGTGGTTTTGGGACCAGATGCTGGGGGTCTGAAAGATAAATGGGTTGAGGATTGCCCTGTCCATTTTGGCTACATATTCACACCATTCAAGTCACCAGAACACTTGACCAAGAAGCTACTGCGAGAAGGCAGCTTCCCTTGAGGAGCAGGACTGAAAAGAAGAAAAAGGAAGGCAAAGAAAATCCACGTGGAATACACAACATACACGCCCACTAAAACCCAAGCCCCTGGATGCTCGCTGACAGGACTGCTGTAAAATCCCACGCTGCTCTGGGCGCCGCTGCTTCCTACAGGTTTTAAGAAGCAGCTGTATCACCAAGGTGGTGCAGGCGGTGCTCAAGGGAGGGGAAAAAGTGGAGTAGCTATTTTTGTAAATTCCTTGGCTAGGTAACGTCTTACCTCCCCCCTCCCCACAGCAGAATGTCATCTACTTGCGGCTCTGCACTCAAGCAGCAGCCACACCTTATTTCTACATCCCTCCCTGGCTTTGACTGCCTTGATCTCTTGCCTGGATGGTTCCGAGAGCCCCTCTGCTGCCAGCCCTGCAAATCCATCCTTCTCCCTGAAGCTGGAGGACTCCTAACTGCACACTTGGTCCCCTTATTATGTGCAGGCTACCAAAATACCCATAAACTTTCCCAGGGCTTTCCATGACCGTGAAGATAAAATCCAGAATCTTGCTGGAATTCCCAAGGCACCTGGGGACTTTAGCCTTGTTTACCCTTCTTGTCTCATCCTTGGTCACCACTGTCCCTCTCCCATGCTGGGCTCTAGGCGATCAGAACCATGTGTCCTTTCCCCCAGTGGCCAGACCTTGTCTGGATGCCCAGAACGTGACCATGAGCAACAAGGTCCTTGTCGTTAGGGGGACGACAGTCTGAGGTGGCCTGCAGAGGAGTAACCAGATGACCACAATGCAATCATGGTTGCAGAGTGTATTACCGGAACAGTGGAGGGTGGAGGGGTACCCACCGCACTCAAAGTTCGTGTGGATGGGGCAAAGTTCGGGTGGTGAGGCTCAGGCCAGGCTTCTGGAAGAGTCAAAGTTAGCCTGGAGAAGGGAAAAAGAACATGATCTGGGATTGGGGAGCTGAGATGCTGGGCAGCTCAATGCATCACAGGTCTAGGGTCGGAGGGCGTAAGAGAGGCCACCCTGAGAGCTGGGGTATGCGTGAGTGGGTCAAGAATCCGTGTAACTGACAAGCAGGGGTTACAAACGCTAATGCCTGGCAGGGCTGGTGGGCACCATCCAGAAGCAGAGGGCACGTACCCCAACTAGAGAGGGGACAGCCGCTGCTCCAACGCAGCCCACTGGTGCCACGCGGGAGCACAGGCAAGTGAAGCCAGCTCTGCTTCGTCAAGAGAAGCAGGAGATCCCGACTGTGATGTGAAGTCTCCCAAGTTCTAATAGGCTGGCAATGAAGTGATTTCACTGAGAAAACGAAAACCCAGCAGCCTCCAAAAGAAGACATCTGCAAGCCACCAATCTCCAGCTTCTGGGAGGAGAGCTGGAAATGTGGATGGAGTGTCCAAGCGCTGGAAGATTTTCTTGCTTCCTATCTGGGGGTCCGAAAGCAAAAGCGCTGAAAAGACAGTTGATGCCGGGGTTGGGGGATGGCGTGGGGTGGCAGCAGCAGGCAGGGGCAGAGCGGCTCAGAGGGGAAAGGAGGCTCCTCTGGAGGCTGCACACGAAGCCAGGCCCGCAGAACCACAGCCCCCCGGCCCCGGCCCCGGCCCCATCCATCAGTCCATGCTGGCAACAAATATTCACTGAGGGCCTACTGTGTACCGGGCACTGTTGCAACACTCTGCAAAAGCATGACAGACAAAATCCCTGCCCTAAAGGGGTGCACACCCACGTCCTCTTTCTGAGGAAATGATAAAAATGGGACCGTTTTCAGGGGTTTTACCAAAGGCTCCAAGACATACAGGTTCACCCTGTCCAGCTTCAATCCCATTCTCCTTTTTTTGAAAATCAGGCAGGACACGTGGCCTGGAAGTGAAAGAGGCGCCAGCGGCTCAGGGTTCCAGCGCCCCAGGGCTGAGGGGCAGAGGGCTGTGCTCTCCTCGTTCCCTGCTGGACCCCGACATCCAGAAATGCCTGTGCACAGCCAGTGCTCAGCGGGCGTCACCAAGTACATTTGACAGTTTGGAGCTCAGAAGTATGACTGAGATTCCAGAAAAAAAAAAATCACTTAAGTTGGAATGGGTTTTTGCATATCATAAGTATTTCTCTTTTGCTTCCAGATCTCTAAGTGATGGGAGATAAGGATCTACCATCTACCATCTCAAGGTAAAGAAATAAAAACAACTCTGAAAATAAGTCAGACAAAGACAAATACTGTATGATATCGCTTATATGTGGAACCTAAAAAATACCACAAGGTGTGAATGTAACAATAAAGAAGCAGGCTCCCAGGTATCAAGAACCAACTAGTAGTTATCAGTGGGGAGAGGGGAGGGGGTAGGAGCAGTGGGGGGGGGGGGAATAAGAGGTATAAACTATTAGGTATGAACTAAGCTACAATGATATATTGTACAACATGGGAAACACAGCCAAATTTTATAATAACTATAAGTGGAGTATAACCTTTAAAATTGTGAATCACTACATTGTACACCTGTAACTTACATAATATTGTACAGCAATTATATTTCAATAGCAAAAGAAAGGATAATAATTTGTCCATCATTCTGTTAACAAGACTAGGTGTTCGCAAATGGGCAGAATCAAAATCTAATAGCCCGGGGGCTTCCCTGGTGGCGCAGTGGTTGAGAGTCCCCCTGCCGATGCAGGGACGCGGGTTCGTGCCCCGGTCCGGGAAGATCCCACATGCCGCGGAGGGGCTGGGCCCATGAGCCACGGCTGCTGAGCCTGTGCATCCGGAGCCTGTGCTCCGCAACGGGAGAGACCACAGCAGTGAGAGGTCCGTGTACCGCAAAAAAAAAAACAAAACTCTAATAGCCCGCTTCAAAAAAGGAGGAGAAATGGTACGTGGAATCATCCCAGCCTTCCTTCCACATTTCCCTCCCTGCCCCTCCCTCATGACAATTCCCTTCCTCTTTTGATTTTATTCTAATATGTTTCAGACTTTGTTTCCGCTCCCTGGGAAAACACATAGAAATCGGTGTCACGCAAAAACATACTTACATATTTTAATACTTATTTCAATTCCTTCCTAAACATTGACACCGGCTCACAGGGGCTGGTGGTGAGCGCCCCGACCCACATGCCTGTCAGACATCTACTTCAACTGATCTCAGGTACCCTTTCGCTTGCAGATACTTTCTGATTGTGCCCTCATGCCAGCGCAGTTCAGATTGGGCCCAAGACGAATGAATCACTGCGGATATGGGAACAGACCGCTCCATCACAGAAATCCCCCGGCCGTTCCTGGTGCCCTGACCCCACAAGAACGCTGCCTCCACAAGGCTCGGGATCAGATCCCCTCTGTCTCGCCTGAGCCACAGCCTGACAGCCAGCCATATGTTACCACAGGCCGGCGCCTCCATTTCTCCTTTTGTTCCATTTTTTCTTTCTTTCTTTTTAAAAGAGGAGGAGGGAAGTTTATTTCCAAACTCCCCTGCATCTGATGCGCGATGGGCTGGCATTTGCTGTTAAAGCAGAAAATTATAAGGAGGGCCTAATTGACCCTCCTGTGTCTTTGGAAAAGCCTGTCTGTGGTCTCTAATTGACCCTCTAGGTACCCATGGAACAATGAATGAATCTTCAGGAAATAATGGAGGGCGATGATTAATAGCCTGGGTCTGGCTGGACCTGTGTCTCTCCCAGCTCTTCCCCTTGCACTTTCATGACACTGGAGTCCCCGGATTTCATAAGCTGCGATTTATTATTATCGCTGCATAATAAATACGCTGCAGGCGACAGTTTAAAACATCAGACACATCACGATTCTGCAGAGACTGGGAGAACATTCATGTAAGCTGGCATTCTCATTTTCTCCTCGGCTCATGCTCGGATGAGTCTTTCCCCCGCGCTGTCTGTGGGCCGAGTCAAAACGGGAGGCTTCTCTCCGGTATCTAGGAAAGTCACCGCAAACCTGAAGCCCTTGGAATTGGGAGGCTTTTTTCCTTTTCCTGGGAACCAAGAGTCCCCATTCCACCTTGTTCAGGTGAGGAATAAAGGCCCTTCAGGAGTGCAGCGAATGACAATACTAATAGTAACAAGTGACCTCCCTTTAGGGTAAAGTGTGTAACGGCCCCTCTTACATATCATCTTGAGATAATACTCCTGCAAGCCCTGAGATGGAGTCAATGCTATTATCCCCATTTTTCAGATGAGTAAGCTGAGGCTGCAGAGAAAGTAATTTGCCCAGAGTCACAAGGTCCCCATTTCTGCATGTCTCACAATATTCAACAATACCTGTGCCAAATGTACAATATTAAAGGGAAAATTTTTTGAAATAATGGGTCAAAGAATAAAAAGGAATGCCTTTCCTTTCTTTTAGTTTGGCTTTAAAACGCTCCTTTCCCCCAGACGGATCAGGAGAGTATACTTAAACTGAAAAATATGCATGTCTCTGGAGGATGATAAGAGGCCAGAGGGATTTTTTTTACCGTTTTGCAAATTCATAGCATTGACTATACTTTTAATTAAAAATTATTAAAAAGGGAAGGAGGGAGGGAGGGAAGGAGGAAGGAAGGAAGGAAGGAAGGAAGAGGGGAGGAAGGAAGGAAGGGAGGGAGGGAGGGAGGGAGGAAAGATGGACGGATGGATGCACGGATGGATAAAAGCCACTGAAACTCAAGTGGCAAGGGAGCCTCAAGTTGCCAGCCAGGCCCCACTGGGTGTTTCTTCTTCGTCAGTGCTTCTTGAGAGAGGAGGCTGCCTGTGCAGCAGGCTGAACGCCTGGGTAAGGATCACACCTTCTGTGAAAAGCATGGATCCTCTCCTGCCACAGGTCTCACCTCCATCATCAGAAAGCACGGGGCCACCATTCAGGGTCATGGGCTGGGGCTGGGGGCTTCTGGGAGCCATCAAATCCAGGAGTCACTTCTGAGAGTGACTCAAATACAGAGAAGAGAGTTGAATAATCAAATCCATGTGCACTGAATGGAGAACTGCCATTCAAGGTCATAATTTTAAAATCAAACAAGACAGTCCGGAAGACTGTTGGCCCAAAGGCAGACCCCTCCCAGGGCTAGTCAATTCCGAGACAGACCAGATGGGAAACAGCCCATGCAGGAGCACCCCTTTCAAATGCAAACTAGCCCCTCCAGACCCCACACCCCCAATGCCTCCAGCTCTAGGCTCTCACACCCCATACCCTCCCACCCCATCACTCCACAGCCAGGTGCCAGACACCTAGGGGCAGCCCCTATAGCCCAGAGCCTGTGGAAGTTATTCGGACCACTCAATCCCAAGCCTTCTTGCCCTGCCTCTCCTTCTTACACACACCACAGTAAAGGCTCCTGCCCTCCCCGCCCCGCCCCTGGCCCTCTGCCTTCTGACCAAGCGGGTGCCTCCCCGTGCACCTGCTATGGCAACGCCTGTGCCCTCTCTCTTGAGATCTGTGAGTACAGCAAACCACCTTGCTGGTGGCAGTTATCTCCTGACCTCAATATCTAGGCAGTAATAAAACCTATTAAAACAGGAAGAAAAGGAGGGAGGAAAGAAGAACAGAAGGGGGGAGGGAGGGAGGGAGAAAAGAAAGGAAAATGATTGAAGAAGGAACAAAGAATGAATTATAATTAACTTAAAACCTGCTTTTCTCTTTGAAGAGAAAACTAACAGAGCTGTAAAAGAAACCCTCTTCTACTCTGGGTGGAGATATGCCCATTAAAGATACACGTGGATGCTGGGTGCGCAGGCTCCTAATGGCAGAACTTGACCTCCCGTCCAATGCTCAGCGTCCAGTGGGCTCCCAGACCCTTCCAGCTGCTTCTCTGACCAGGGCCACCTTCCTCAGGAAATGAGCAGAGAAGTTAATTTCCTTGCATGACTGACAGTAAACATCCGAGGTGGAACTGGATTATAAAATGGTATCAAGCTATAAACAGAATCCTACTAGTCCCTTTGAAATCACTCGCGGTGCTTTTATTCATTAACATTCAGACGCTATGGAGGGTGCGGATGTGCCTTCTCTCCTCCTGGATCCCAAATACAACACCCCATATGCAAGCAGATGGCTTTGTATAAATCAGACGACAGTTTACAGGGTGAGATGTGGCTTCATCAGAATAGTATTACAGTCTAATCTGCTTGGGGGGAACAGGGTTAAGCAAATCCAGCTTTAACTGGAGGTCACATTTCCACGTGAAATTTTGGGTCCGTGTAAGGAGTGTCTTGGTCTTTGGGTCACCCCACCAGTGATCTATCACTTTCCTCCCAGAGAAGGCCCCAGGGAACATGTAAGGAAGTAAACGTGTTAGGAAGCCAAGGATGGCTAGGCCCCCTGCTAAGAGCCGGTTAACACAGACAGCCCAGGGCCCTCTCCCATTCAGTTCTCAAAATCTCCCTGCGTTTGCTGTCACGTGTAAAAGCGGGTGGTTTTGCTGATTGGAAACCACATGACTGAAACAACACTTGCTTGGGCACTTAACCCAGGAACGGGAAAAGGTGAAAGTGGTTTCTGTTTATTTTTATCTCGACCGTAAAACGGAAGGGCAATCATGACGGTCCATCTCGGCGGAAGAAAAACAAAGCTGATGAACGATGACAGAGCTGCTCTTTCAGGGATGCTTCACGGGAGGCTGGGGCACTAAGTGCTTCTCAGCCTGTCGGGATCCGAGGAACGAGGAACAGGGGCTGCAAGTGCCCGCCCCCTGCTTTTGGCATTCACCGTTCAGGGCAGAGGTGCCAGTAGCAAACAGCTACCAGGCACAGTCATCTAACTCTAGGATATTCCTTTCCTTTGAAAGAGTGACAGGAGCAGACCGCCTAAGCCCTGCCTCCCTGGACCATATTCCAGCACTTGCAACGGTATGATGGATGTCCCTGTCTCCAAGACGGCAGGGAGGTGCTCTCCCATTTCATTACTACACTGGGTCAATTTGATGGTTAACATTTTAAGGAAATATAAATAAACATGAGTTCAAATGACCACTAGCCCCCTTCTGCTGAGAAAATTCAGGCACTGATACAAAGGTGTTTAGAAGACAAGCCACATAAGTAACACCTAGGAAAAAGTCTGGGAGAATGGTTTTCCTTAGGTTTCTTCCAAAACCAAGAGTATGATTCCTTAGTATCTGTAGCATGCAATATATTGCCTACAATGCAGAATCCTAACTACCCAACATTTGCCCTCAAAAGGCTTTGTAACACATCCTAATAACAGATTCATCAATTGACCCTCAGCCTCCAGCCAAGTGAGAAGGTAAATCATCTCCCCTATTCCTTTTTCTCTTATTTCTTAAAAAAAAAAAAAAAAAAAATGATGTCAGCCCTTAGCTTTTGTGTTCCAAATTCTCATTCCAAATTCTTTTTCCCAAGTTGCCCAAGTATGAAAAGTATCATCTCCAAGCTGGCCCCTACTCCCAAATCCAACCATTTCAGCTCTGCTGCCGTTCCCCACAGATCCAGGGAGTGAGGTATTTGACAAGAAGTTCCAGGGTTAACAAGAAATTCCAAAGCAAGGGCTTCTAGTTATGTCAGGAAGAAATAAAAATTCAAAAGATGGGCACTTATCCACAGTTGAAAATGTGTTCTTAGACCATGAAAATAAAAGAAAAAAGTTTTGAAATTATATATCCCGAAGTATGTGCTCCAGATGCCAGCAAACATCAGCCCACAGGCCAAATCCAGCCCATTGCTTGTTTTTGTAAATAAAGTTTTATTGGCACACAGCCATATCCATTTGTCTACATATTATCTAAGGCTGTTTTCACGACACATCACAATTTGGTAGTGGTGATGGATGCCATATGGGCCGCAAAGCCAAAAATATTTACTATCTGGCTCTTTACAGACAAAGTCTGCAGACTCTGTTCTAGACCAAAAATTAGTTTATGTGGCCCTCAAATCCCTGGATCTGCTCTGTCATCCTTTGACTATAAATGGAATGACCAATTAAAGACATTTTAATGAGAATACTAATGAATTATTCATTTGGGTTTAGGGTACAAGAGAAAGTCAAAGAACTCTTAAAGAGTTCACAACCATTATTTCTGAAATAAAAAAAATAAGATCTGTACCAGGTAACTCAATTCAACGACGTGTATTTATTATGTAGTGTCAGGTGGTTTCAACATGGGTATTTGCCTTGATTGTGAGGGAAAAAATTCTTCTTCCTTCCTTCGTTTTTCTTTTTTTCCAATCCACTGTGCCCTTGTTTCCTTTACCTGGTCAAATGAAAAACGCTTTAAAGAGTCCCCGCCTCAGATAAGTGTCCTGCACGACACAGGTTACACGTATATGTTACAGGTATTTCGGTGACGCACGTCATCTGAGAAGTTCATTTTACCCCTAGGCTTGGTATCCAGACTGTAGGATGAAGCCGTTTAGAATGTACTTGACTCCTATAACATGTAGTGATTTTGCTAATGTTGTTCAGTTTTATTTCCTTGCCCAGAATGATTTCCATTAGCTGGCTTACAGATTAGCCGCCTAATCTCCTAACGAGAGCTCTTCGATCAAATCGTCTGGAGAGGCCCCATGTCCTGCCGTTGCCAAGTGACTGATTTAAGAGACGGACAGAAAGGAGACACACCCAAGTCCAGACAGTGTGATGAATGGTGGATCCAAATTTCTCTGAACTGCGTATCATGAATTAATGGGAAACCCTGAAGAATTAAAGGGGGGGAATTACATAACCATGAATAATATAAAAAAAGTGATATTCTGCCGAAAAAGCTTTTGAGTGCAAGTGACTCGAACAAATATATTAACAGAGCTTACAGCAGATTCAATCAGGTTGAACGCTCCCCGGAATTTATTTTGAAATAAGCTTTATACATCCGAGATGTGAAGAATGAATCTATTTGTGACTGGCAGGACAGCTATTAACATGCTGATTTTAATTCTGCCTTAGATTCTGTACCGGTCCCACTGTCACCCTCTTACTTCTGGCAACCTCTCCCAACTACAGACGGAGCACACCTCCCCAAATCTCAGTGCCATAATTACGCGCCAGCGAGCTAAGATTTATTTTTCTCACTTTATTCTAACTTCTAAAAAATCACTTCAAATGTGTATCATCAAGGTGCCGAAGGAGCTATTACATTTAAAAGTACGTTACATCACTCCAATCCATCCATCTGTTGGAAACGCCCATACAGGGCTATGACTGGGGGACAAAACTTAGCAGCTGGGAGGGAAAATCTGCTTTACGAAACCTGGGCGCACATCAACTTACAATTAAGCCGGGATGCTGATGAGGTTACAGGGTGTGACGGGTTTAACGGGCTGCAGCCCAGAGGCAAATATAGAAGTGAAGGCGTTTATTTTAGAACCAACAAGCCTGAACTGAACCACTACAAGAAGTCCCATTAGCATTCTCGTTATTGGGCAAAATCAGTTCATCTCCAAAATTAATTAAATAAATGGGAATGACCTGGCATCGTTTCAGTGGCAAGCAGACGGGGCAGCGCCGCATGAAAGGCAGAGTCAACAGCCCCATCCATTCCTGGAGAGGTGACACGGAAGTTGACAGGAAAGTGAAAGTGAAAAATACGAGGCATCCAAGAAGCCATGACATGCTTTGAAGGAGTGGGCAAAGCAGTTTTTTAAATAGAGTTTTTTTTTTATTATTATTATTTTTAAATGTAGGGAAAGCATGCTTCTGGATGGAGATACAAACTAGGCTGAAGGCTCATCATTTAGAAAATTCTGATTCTGTCCTGAGTTGTCCGCATTGATTTTTCCAAGCCATCTGGATTTTTCTGGCAATGAAGATTCATAAACTATACGGCAAGGAGAAGTTAGAGATGAGGTCAAGGGCCATTGCCAGGGGTCTGAAGAGAATCAACAGCACACCCTTGGTTCAAATCAGATCCACTCCCCAAGAATCTCTGGATCACCTAATGAGTGAGCAACGGAGGTATGGGAAGCACTGATCAGCAGTTGCTACCCAAGTGCTGGCCGCTACGCCTCAAGGGCACATGCACCGCAGCGCTGTTTCAACCTGGTGTCTCGGTGCCTGCTGTCGCTTATGAGCCGTGTGACCTTAGAAATGCATCTAGCCTCTATGTTCCTCACTTTGTTCATCTGTAAAACAGGGATCCTTATGGCATCCCCTCTAGCAGGATGGTTGTATTAAATGGAAGAGGCTGATATTCACAAAGACGCTAACTATAGCGTCTCCAATGTAAAAGGCTCGATAAAGATTAGACTCACCCATCCCCGTGGGTTGAATCTGGTAGGTATTCCAACAGGTCTGGTAATTCTTTGCAAGAATGGTTATGCCCAAACTTTTCTAGGCTTTTCTAGGTAACATTTGCTGAAGCAGATCGGACTTTCTCAAAACGTGTTCCCCGGACCACCTGCACCAAAAGAACCAGAAGGGCTTATTTAACATGCAGATTCCTGGACCCCATCCTGGATGGATCGAATCAGAATCTCTGGGGAGTGGGGCCCAGGAACTGATGTTTTTAAAGTAAGTTCATGATTGAGTCTTAGGGACCTAGAAGTTTAGAGAATTTCTTGTTTCAACACACAGGATGTAAGCAACGGAATCACAAACTTTTCTTGAGCAAATTCGCTGCAATCCCACAGCATTAGACATGATTACAAACAAAGTGATGCAACTATGGATCCACTATTCTTTTGAACCATCTCTCGCCCCCATTTTCCAGGTGTGGGCCACGCAGGCTGCCTTTCAGTTGCTGGAACTTGCTGGATACAGGACAGTGCCTTAAAGTCCTGATCACACCTACTGCTTGCTTTCCTCCTGGTCCCAGGCCTGTCTCCCACCTGACTGCCTGCTTCCCTTTTTCATGCCTAATTCCAACCTCACCTCCTCCTCGGGGAAGATTTCTCTACCCCTAAACAAGGTGAGAGTGGCCTGTTCTAAACTGCACTAGTTAGTACCTTACACGCTTTGTCATATCATTAACCATCCAGCAATTATTTAATTATGGGATAAAAAAAAAAAAAGACACTCTTTCCTGAAAACTGATGGAGGGTATGGACTGTTTCTTCCTGATTCACCTGATTCAAATGAGATTCAAGTAATCTCATCTGAACCCACTGTATACCTAAGATCCCTCATGCCCAGCATGGAGGGTTTAAGGACTGAACTGTGTCCCTCCCAGATTGATATGTTAAAGCCCTAACCCCCAATGTGACTGTATTTGAAGATAATTTAAATTATCTTCAAAGAGGGAATTCAGGTTAAATGAGGGCATTAAGGATGGACCCTGCTCCAATAGGACTGGCGGCCTTATAAGAAGAATATATGCCAGGGAGGTGTCCAACGCATAGAAGGATGACCATGGGAGGACACAGCGAGAAGGCCGCCATCTGTGAGCTAAGGAGAGACATCTCAAGAGAAACCAACTCTGCCATGACCTTGATCTTGGACTTCCAGCCTCTAAAACCGTGAGGAACCAAATTCCTGTTGCTGAACCCACCCAGTCTGTGGCGGGCAGCCCTAGAACACGAATACAGAGCCTGTTCCAGAGCTGGCAGTCAAGAATTGTTCGATGGCCAACCAGGACCACTGGGCATCGCCGTGCTCTCTCCACCCTCACTATGCCTGGGGGAAATCAGAAACAATCTGCAGACAGTCCACAAGCAGAAGGCCACAGTGGTCATGCAGGTAACGGCTTCCTCTTAGAACCATGCTCTGGAACCTGATGCCAGAAGGAGGCTTGTTCTCACATGTAGGGGACTGGTTGCTAATACGGGTACCGTGTAGTCCCCTGTGGCAGAGGCTGTTGGCTGCCTGCTCAAAAGCCATCACTCTCCGCTTCACCCCTGCTAACGAAATTCCTGTCTCCCTGTGCTGGGACCTGGACTGTCATTTAGACCAGACAGCTCTCCTGATTCTTGTAAACTGCACCCCTTGGCCTGTCCGTGGGAAGGAAGTCACTGCCTGATCAAACCACTCTCTCGAGTCCTGGGGAGCTGAGACGCAGCCTTTTTGGAAATCAGCACACACTGATGATTCTTTGCAAGAGAATCCTTAAAACAAGAATGAAAACTGAATTCCCATTGAGGTCATCGCCTTATTCTAGAAATGATCTCGTTTTTAATAATCTCATTTGAACCCACTGTATACTGCAGTGAGTTAGAAAATGCCTTTGATGCCACACGGTTCTGTGTTCTTACAGCTCTGCCACTCCACAGCTCTCAGGCTTGGGCAGTCACCTAATTCAGCCACGGTTTCCTTATCGGGAAATGAGGAACCATTTATAAATGGGACATGATATCTACTCAGTAAGGCTGTTGGGAAGAGTAAGTAAGATAACGGACCAAAATGATCAGCACGGTGCTGTCAATACGTCATAACCACAACTGCATTATTATTGAGTCCAATTTTATTATTAATTAATAAATGTTAGCACTTATTGAAAGACGTCTACTGTGGAACAATTATAAACAGAGAGAATGCTAGTAGTATCAGTTCTCTGTATCCTTACTAAAATATTTGCTCTCAAAACTCAATTTTTTATTCATTGGAAAGAGCCTGAGCCAGATCGTGGTCAAAAAATGCAAATCAATTAATTCCTCCGTTTTTTTTCTGAAAGGAAACGTGGGTTTCTGCTTGCGAGGCTTTTCTTACTGTAGTAACCGCCAAGCCTTACTACTGGAGGTTTTAAAACTAAGGGATGTAAGTCTAAGTACAGATGATCTTTCATCACAGTGTTCTAATTTGACAAGAAATTTATGGCAGGCTGCTGAAACGCTACTTTATTGATGATCAAGGTAGCAACTGTCCTTGATGCAAATAAACAGTGTTTTTGATTCATAAGCAGCGAGACGGGGCACCTACTGGTCCTGGGAGCTACGCAATTTACAGGCATTCAATTCTCATCAATGTATTGTCGGTATATCCAAGGCATCTGACAGGTTCCTGTTTCCAGGATGGATGTTCCCTCCACAACCCAGGGAGCACAAAAGCTAAGGTCTGGCCTTACAGGCTTAAAGCCTCAGTTATCACTGAGGATTTAATAATGGGAACTGTCCTTGGCCCCAGATTTTTCTATTCCAGGCCTTTCGGGATTGGGTACATTCAATACAGTACTTAGGACAGGATTTGGCAACCACTGAAAAGTTTCCATGTCAGGGTCCAGACCTCTGTGGAAGGTGCTGGCTAGGAGTTTGAACGGCCAAGCAATGACCCTCAGAGTTGATGCTGAAAAGGAGGATCGTTCTCACATGTAGGGCACTGGTTGTCAGCATGGATGCCACGGAGGACCCCGTGGCAGAGGTTACTGGCTGCCTGCTCGATAGCTACCATTCCTCCCTTCACTCTTGCTGACAAAATTCCAGGTCCCTCCCAGGCCCAAAGCAGGAGTCTTAACTTGTGGGAGACAGTTGTGGTGCTCTCATTTTTCTTGCTGAGACACAGGCAGATATGTGATGTCATTCTGGTCCATGTGCCATGAGGAGGGTTCTATTGGCAGAGGCGTCTGGGAAGAGGTTATTTCCTCTTTAAATGGTGCACAAGGTAGGCACATTCTTATCTCTTTCTGCCTCTGGTCATGGTTATCTGCAAGTGATTCCGGGGACTTGGGCAACCATTTTGTGACCATGAGGTGAGAGCCTGCCTACGAGGATAAGCCAATGTGCTGGGGAAAGCAGAGGAGAAAGTCAGAGCTCCCCCAGGGACCTGCAGGCTAAGTCCTTGAATCAACCAAATCTGAAACTGCTTGACCTCCACACTTCTTGGGATGTGAGACAATACATTTTGTCGTGCTGGCTGTCGTTCAAGCTACTTTTAATGGAGTTTTCTGTTATTTATGGCCAAAATGACTCCATCTTTCCCCCAGGGTTTGAGAACATCCCCTCCTTTAGCCCCAATACCTTAAATTACACAAATTACTCACCTTCTAAGTGGAAAATACCCACTGAGTAGTATCGGGAATGGGCGTCCTAATTTACCGTGGCTGCATTTTAACTGGTTTCTTCTTACCTGAGACCAGTGGGATAGCCCGAATAAAGAAGGAAGGCATGGCCAGCTAGGCGTGTAGGCTACTGGCAGGAGGGCAAGCCTAGCGGGCACTATAGCACAGGACTTGGAAAATACACCATTAGGTTCCTGGGAGGAATCAAAAAATTGAAGAGCTGTATACAAAGTCTGGACAGAGGTTCCAAAGATAAGCTTCCCCTGCTTTCAGTCTCCTTCTGGGGACAGATATCTGGGAATCTTGTGCCAGGTGTGGGAGAGATTCGTTCTCAAGGGGAGTAGGCAGCCCTGTGGGTGGCAGCCCTCAGCACCAACACCAAGCAGGTTCTTGTGAGAGGCACAGTAGGAGAGAAGGGACAATACTCATTCCCCGCCCTTCCTTAGTCCCAGAAGGCTAATGATGCAGTGGAGTAATGCCCGCAGTTAAACAAAACAGAACTACTTCCCAGCCTCCCTTGCTCCTAGGTGTAGTCACGTGACCCAGCCCTGGACAGTGAGATATGAGTGTTGAGTTGTGCTTCTGGGAAAATTCCTTACAGGGAGCTGACTCAGTGGGAAGGCTCATCCCTCCTTCTGCCTCCCCCTCCCTTCTGCTTTCTGCGGCTTGGAACTGAAATGGAACTAAATGTAGCAGCTCCAGGAGCCATCTTGGATCAAGAGGCAATCTTCTGAGGATGGAAGCCAAATGGCTGAGAATGAGGGAAGAAAAAATTAGGAGGAATCTTTGATGCCTAAACAGAACTATCAAGTCAGTCCTGAACTAGCTGCCTGGTCATGGGCTTCTTTTAAGTGAGAAAATAAGCCCTTATGTGTTTAAGCCAGACTTAGGTTTTCTGTTTGATGTCCTTGAACCAAGACCTAACTGAAACAGTGGCATTTTTGCTATCCCAGATGTCTGCTGCTGTCATTTGACTATAAAATTGATGACAGTACTGCCTTAAAATGTCTTTAAGATATTTTAATTCTCATTCCTCTGCTGAAAGCCTGTGGATTCCAGGTTCAAGTGCTTCTTTTACTTTAATAAGAACTTACAATGTGTGAGACCAAGGAAGAGTCACCCTCACACCAACGCACGTTAGTCTGCATCTGTCACACCAAGGAACACCTCACGAGGGGACATGATTTTCCTCCTCGAATCAGGAAGATAATCTCAGTCATCTCACTGTAAACCTACCGCTCATACATTTATCTTAATTTTATTCAAAAGTGGTTTTTCACGCACGATTTTCCAGTGTAAGTTTCCTAAATTCACTGTTCCCTGCATTTGGTGGCATTTCCCCCGATACATTATAAATAAGCCTCTAGGTCTAGTATAATGGGGTTCTGAACAAAAGCGTGTCTTCTTCTCTGTTCCCAAGATTGATGGTATTAAGCAACAGGCTAGCCCCTTAACTCACTTCTCTGTAGGCCAAAGGAGCATCGTTTGGGTAAAGACTCAGAATGTGCACACACATCCGGTTTTCTTCTCCTTCAGGGCACACGGGGACATTATACATCCCCACCTTCCACAGGTCAGGTGATTGGTTCTGACCAACAGGCTGTTGAGTGGAGGTGACAGGTGACATTCCAAACCAAAGCACAGAGGTGCTGCATGACCATGTCCAGTGGTGAACAAGAAGGCCACGTGTGCCAGAGGGTGCAGCTAGGGGACAATGGAGACGACATCAGCTCGGGTCCCTGAGTGACCGTGTGTGCAGGGACCCTGCCAAACCACGTCGGGCATATAGTGTGAGCAAGGAATAAAAAAGGTGCACTGTGTTTAAATGGCACCCCTTCCCCATTCACGACGCTTATCTGCACACACACACACACAGCACACATATACTTTTGTACCAGCAAAGAAAACATGTTTGCTACTTTGCTTTTCTATCCTCCTATCATTTCACTATTGGTTCTGGCTACAGAAAGAGATTGGGCTAACGGCCTCTGGGATTAGACTCTGATGACTCCCAGGTCCCTCATTTGGGTTGTAACTGAGCATCCCATCTTGACTTTCCCTGCATTAAGAAAGAAAGACAGAAAATGAAAGCACTGGAGTCTATTATCTTCCCTTCTTACAGAAATGCTTTCACTGAATTATGATTCAGGGTTACGTCAGTTTGGGTGGGGTGATATAAGAATTGTCTATTCGAAATGGATTTCTGTGTCTTTTATAAAATCGCAATTGAGCCCAACTTTGCTGGATTACCCAAGGCCTCACGTGTGGACCTGTGAAGTAGGCACCCACCGACGTTCAATTCCAGCGAAAACATTCATTCACCCTTGCAGACTGGCTTGAGGGTCATAGTTTTCATTCCCTGACATTCGTGGTTTGCTTCCAGCCTCAACTATAAGGGAACCTGGGACCAAACTCAAGGCGCAACCAAAGACACGGGTTTATCCTAAGTTCTTGCAGTGTTCGCTCCTGCCTTCTTCGGACTGTCACTCTTTTCTCCTGATTTTCACACTCGACAAGACATTTTACGTTTTCCAGCTGGAAGAACAAGAGTCCATCACCTCACACAAAGTTGGGAGTCCTACCCTTACCCAAGTGTCCACATTCAGGAAAATGGCACTGGGAGGTCACTGGGTAGGATCGTCTAGCCAGCATCACTTACGGGAGGACCTGAGGTGTAGCGGTGGGTGATTTGCACCTACATCTCACATCCTGAAATATTTAGTGCTGCAGGAAATTGGGAGATTGGTCTAGGAAGCATTACTTCTAGAAAAACCATGAAGTTTTTAAACCCAGGTGGATAGCTGGGGTCTGCCTGATTCACACACTTCTTCTAACCCGTTTAGAGCGGCTCCCTGTTAACTGGCCTCAAGCAAGATGCAAGTCCGTGAAAATCAGTCCCACCAGTCCTCGGCTGATTCTTGAAAACAAAACAAAAAACTTTACTTTCTATTTTTCACATTACGAAAGAAATACACGTTCATGAAAGGAGAAAATGCAGAAAAGGAAGGGAGGAAAAAGCAGAAACAGCAATAAATAACACCTACTGGTACATTTTGCGTTATGAGCCTGGGAGGCAGGTACTATTACAGCAATGACTCTGCAGATAAGGGCTTGGACAGGTACCAAGGCTAAACTGCGTATCCAATGTCACATCTCTCAGCCAATTAGTCAGGAGGGCACAATCTGAATCCATGGCTATCTGACAAAGTTCATTAACTTATCCTTGAACAACTAAATTACACCTATCCAGCCAGAGCCACTGTAGATAGCTCGGTGTGTTTCTTGCAGAGTCTTTTTCTGTGTGTGTGTGCGCGCGTGTGTGTGTGTGCGCGTGTGTTTATAACAAAAGCAGATTTTAGACAGTACAGGCAATGCTGTGAATTGCTTTTTACACTTGAAATAAATTGAAGTTCTTGGGACTTCCTTGGAGGTCCAGTGATTAAGACTCCGTGCTTCCACTGCAGGGGATGCAGGTTCGATCCCTGGTCAGGGAACTAAGATCCCACTGGCCGTGTGGCATGACCAAAAAAAAAAAAAATATATATATATATATATACACACACACACACACACACACACACACACACTACATACATGTATATATGTGTGTGTATATATATACACACACACATATACATATATTGAAGTTCTCAAACTATGTTACGTTCTCTGAGTATTTTCAAAGGTGTTTCAAAAGTCTAAATTTATTTTATCTACTCCACCCCTACCCCGACCCACTCAGCCAACAGAGATCAACTGTGTAACAGTGGGGTACGTAATTCTCATAACCATCTCCACTGGATGAAATAAGTGAAATATCACAGGAACCCACAGAAACTCACTGCTCAGGCAGGGAATAATAATCAGAACCTGAAGAGGACCCACTACACACAGATGTGAACGGAGGTACTTTCCATGGTCAGGGAACATGGTAGTGAACATCGGCATGAATGAACAATTGGCAAATGACGTCTTGTCCGTATGCCAAAAACAAAACTAATTCCTTGCTTCTTTTACCCCAGATCAGTGGTTTTCAAGGACACCACTTATGCCCATGACCAAGGACTAATATACTTGCAGTCAGGAAACGTGTTTGAATATCACACATTACACGTATGTGGGAGAACCATGTTCCAAGCAACACGACTGTAATGTTTGGCACCAAAGCTCAGAGTGAAGATTGTGCTTAAATGAATAAATGATCACCATTCACAACTGACATATAAAAACTTTTGGGTTTGTGATTCTCTTTTCCATTGTTCCCTGCTGCGGGATATTAGCCCTGTCTGCTGTCACTGTTTTGCTTTTTTCAAACATATCTACATATATGAATATGTCACTCTCTCAGAGAGACACCGACCACGGATCAGAAGCCAGAGAGCTTGTATTGGTGGAATCAAAAAAGAAGGACTGTCGACTCTACTTCTTAGGTTGCTATGTGGCTTGGAGACACAGACAGAGAGAGAGAGAGAGAGAGAGAGAGAGAGAGAGTGTGTACGGGGGGGGGGGGGGACCAGAAAGACTCTGAACTGGGAAATGTGTGTATTTAAATCTAAGCGTAGTGTTATAAATTTATATTGGAGCTGATCCTATCTATGAAGAGAGAGTAAATTGCTCAATAGAGGTGCATTAACAGCAAGATAAAGAAGATGAACACGTTCCAGCGTCAAGTATAAACATTCTGGGGGTCATCGCCTGTCTTAGATTATCTCTTGCACCTCACCCCAACATTAGCATTCGTAATTACCAGCTGCCTCTTTTTAGAGGGAAAACATGCTTTGGCGAAGCGCAGAAATTTCATTTCCCAGAGAGCCCCTGCGAGTACAATGTGTACAGATATCGCATGTGCAAATCTTTCCAGACATGGAAGAGAGTTTAGAAATTTTTCGAAAGGCATCTGTGTGCACCCTAAAATGTAACGTCTTTGGACGTGAAGTTCTATTTCTGTCAACAGGAATTAGCTAAATATTTTGCACTTATTCTGTGCCCACTTCTTATCAATGCAGAACTGCTCACCGGAAGAGAAATACACTCTTTAAAATTCTACTGTAATTTCTCCCCCTAAATAATGCCATGAGTTTTCTTTCTTGAGCTACAATAGGTTCTGTGACAAGAGTGGCTACCACATGCCGAGCAGAGAGGCAGAGCGCTGAGTGTCTGTGAGTCATTTCAATTCAACCTCGCAAAAATCCTCTAGGAGTAGAACGAGGCTCACTGAGGCTTCGAAATGAGTCCTCGTGACAGAGAGCTGCGGGATTTTGCACCTAATTACCAACCTGAATGCCGCAGTTCAGGTCAACACACATTTATTGAGCACCTACTATGTGCCATACACTGAGAAACTAGAGGAGAAATGAAACAATTTCAACACCATATAATTAAAGGGCTATGAAACAGGCAAACACGAGATGCAAGGGGTACAATTTCTCTAAATGTTTTGCAACACAAGGGTAACTCCTGTCTCGAGGTGCTTCTGTGGTCTCCAAAGTGCTTCCTTACCAACACTCCTCTACCTGTTCACTCCGCCCCAGCCCAGTCCCCCCAGCGAAAGGACATGGCTTTGCTTGCTGTCCAACGTGTCTATTTCAGCTAATGGAGGAAACTGCAACAGAAGAAACAAGCTAAGTTTTCAAATGCACCTCTTAGGGACCATTTGGGACAAAATGAACAGAAATAAACAATCCTCCAATATCAGGTGACATATTTTATACTTTCCACCCTGAGCTGGAGGAAAATCAGATGCTGGTATGAAAAAGAAGATGAACCCGGCCCCTGTAACAATCAAATTTATAACTAGTAAAGGGTTATGAAAAATTCTATCTCCATGTGGAGCGTAGGAAAGTACAAAGTCTTTGGAGGCACGGGATGATAAACTACAGCTTGGGCAATAAGCTCAGGAAGGGGATGAGGAGTTCAAGAGTTCAGCACGTGTGTGTGGCAAGGTGTTTAGTTAAAGGGAAGGGCCAGCTCCAGACAAAGGCACGGAAAGGTCATCCTTAGAGCCAGTTCATCTTCATTACGACGGGGAAGACCGTGGGCCAAAGTGCACATACCAGGCCTCCTCGTGTACACCGCACAGAGGTTTAAGACTCACGGGGACATTAAAATATGCAACGAAAGTAAACATACAGGGCTTCCCTGGCGGCGCAGTGGTTGAGAATCCGCCTGCCGATGCAGGGGACACGGGTTCGCGCCCCGGTCCGGGAGGATCCCACATGCCACGGAGCGGCTGGGCCCGTGAGCCATGGCCGCTGGGCCTGCGCGTCCGGAGCCTGTGCTCCGCAACAGGAGAGGCCACAGCAGTGAGATGCCCGCGTACCGCTAAAAAAAAAAAAAGTAAACATACAGAGTGCTGGCAGCAGTGCCTAGATATTGTGACCTGGGCAACACGGTCCCGGCCACCCAATATAATTGTGATATGAACATTTCTCCCCCTGCTTCACCTGCGCCCCTGCCTTTTTTTTTTTTCAGGGTGAGTGATAGATTAATTAAAGATTACAATCTATCTTCTTCAGAAGGCCAGAGAATTGGACTTGCGATCAGCAACCTAATTTTCTTTCAGGTAGCGGCCGAACTTCAGTGTGTTGTGGCCCAAATAAAATACCTTCCCCGTCTGCGCAGCTTGAAATTCCCGTGCGCGAGTGAGACGCTGCTCAGGATTTGCCCTGTGACTCAGCCCTCATCTTTCAGTTTTCAGGAACTGGGGGAAAGGTGAATTTCATTTACTGATTACCAGAGGGCTCCGGAGAGATAGGCCAGGGCCGTTGTAATGGGAAAAGCGGGCCCTGACTCGGCCTCTGACAGCCTTCCTGAGAAGGCCAAGGCCAGCGGATTTCCATTCTGGAGTGCCGTCCGCATGGCAGACGATGCTAACCCTCCCTCCCCCGCCCCCTCCAAACCCATACAGAACCAGCTGCCCTAATCCAGCCTCTCCACCAGTCAAAAGGAAACCTCGTCCATCCCTGCCTGTCCCTGCCCCATAGGGACTGCGGCAATGGGGGTCCTGATTCGAACGCCAGTACCCCAAACAGTTGCAAAAGCAAAGCATAACGAAACTCCCTTTCCCTGCCTGTGCACGAATAGGGTTTTAATAGGTGGATTTGTTTCCAGTTACAGGGTACATGGCTTAAGCCTCCCCCCACTCCCCATGTCAGAGTAACCAGTCGGAATGCAAGACACAAGAGAAAAGATAAATCACATAATGGCAATGAGGACGACAACGACGACAGTTTGTTGAGTTGAAAGGCAGTGGGTCCAGCAGTTACGGGCTCAGCGTCTACAGTCAGTGGGAAAAGCGACTCCATCAGTTCATAGGAACTGTATGACTTAGGAAAGGTTATATCCTAAACCTTTATGTACCCACCTGGAAAATGCATATCACTTATCACTGGGGTGTCTGGGGATTAAGGATTAAGTGGCAGGATGGATGGACAGATGGACAGATGGATGGATGGATGGATGGATGGATGAGTGGATGGATGGATGAGTGGATAGATGAGTGGATGGATGGATGGATGGATGGGTGGGTGGATGGAAGGAAGGAAGGAAGGGAAGGTATTGACATTAATATTTAAAAGACTTGGTCTGCAGCCAGCACAGAGCGCCCAGAAGGAGGATTCTGGTGTCGTTATGTTGAGAAATCTGATCAGACTACACAGACGTGAAAATTAAAAGAGAAAAGAAAATCCACACAGTCTAGAGGCAAGTCACCTACTCTTCCTCTTCACTGTCATCGCTCTGCTCTCCCCTCCCTCCCCCATCACGGCCTTCAGCATCAGAAGCCAGGCCTTAGCTGGCTAAGCTGGCCCCACCCCGTGTCTGCCTGGGGTTGCACTGGGTGGGCCGGGACTGCACTGATTCCAGGGTAAGACCAGAAAGGGAAGCTTTGCCTAGCCCTGTCCTTGGATGCTGTCTGCACTGGGATGTATAGGAGCAGCAGGAAGGCGCTGAAAGAGAAGAAGACGAAGAGCAGGCCTGAAGCAGGAAGCGCGTGGCTCAGCGGCAAAGCTACATCCCAGGGTCGCCTGGACAGCCGGTTCCTGAAGGGACAAAAGGTTGCAACCTCCCAGACCGCCGGCAACGTGGGCCTGGGGGGAGGGGGGGGGCAGCTTCTGTGTCACTGGAAAGATCACCCTCCTTCTGGAAGGATTCAGTCATCACGAATTCATCTGGCTGAGAACCTCAGACCCTGAAATTGACCGGGGATGAAAACACTGAGTTCCAGGAGGATAAGATATTTACACTAAAAACTTAATTTAGTGGAAGCAGGGGGAACAGGGCCCAAGCACACCCAATGACACTTTCAAACGCCTGTGTCCTCCACGGGGGAAAAACATCTGATGACAACGTTTTATGTCAGGCTGTGTGTATGGTAAACTTACGGATAATAATGCCGGCCAGCATTTAATGACTGCCTACTGTATACAAGGCACGGGGCGGGCAGTTGGGAAATGAGCTATAAACTTGCGAACAGCCCCGGGAGGGGCCCCACTGTCGCTGAGGATACAGAGAATACTGAGAGCCACCATTCGCTGAATGCTCGAGACTTTGCCTGTGGGGTGTCCCAGTCCACTCCCAGCTTCTCATCTCCACTTTACCACTGAGGAAGCCACAGTCCTACGAAGCCTCAATTCTTCCCTCAAGGTCACACCTTGGGGGAAGTGACAGAGATGGATTCCCTCTAACCCACGTCTGATTCTTTTCTTCCTCTGCCAAGGCTGCCCAGGGAAACAGCATCCTCAGGGTTCCTGAAGGTGCATCATAACAAAGACCATATACTTAACGGATGCTGAGAAGAAGAGGTCATTTCAATTGCCCTTATTCCAGGGACAGTCAGAAGATACCAGCCAAGGTAGGCCTTCTCTTCAAAAACGAAGCATCAGACGCAAATGAAGTCTCATTTCTGAGGGTCCCAAATGTCCCCTTCTGTTTCAAGCGGGGGTGTGTGTGTGTGTGTGTGTGTGTGTGTGTGTGTGTGTGTGTGTGTGTGTGTGTGTAAAGAGCTATGGAAGCAGTATCTGTTGCACTCCTCTCCTGACTTCTCTTTAGAGAAATGGACTCCTGCAATTAGCTCCCGAACCATAAAAGTGAGTCTTCAGAGCTGCAGGAAGGGGTGGAGAGAAGATAAAGCAGGGAGTGGTTACCCATGTCATCCATCCCCCAGACTCAGAAAGAAGGGGCCACGAGAGACCTAATCCAGCTTCGGGCCCCATCGCCGATCATTCTGATGGTGGAGGAAGAGTGAGCAGGTGATGTTATCTCCTTGTGCAGACCCTGTCCATCTGCAGCCTCTTTCTGTGGAACAAGACGTCCCACAAAATGCTGGCTTCATGAAGGGAGGGAAGAGGTGATACAGGGAGAGGGAGAGAATGAGACATAAACTAGCAATGCACTTTCTCCCGGCTGATATGAACTTGGGGGTTCGGGAGGGGGTGGTCTATAGTCATGATATAAAACAATATCGCAGGGCGTGCTCCCAAAACGTGCGGTTTTAGACTAAAGGGCGGGTGACAGCTGGCCTCCACATAGGGCCGTCATCCTTCCAGTTCACCTGAATTTCCTTCTAAGACCGCAGGATGCTTTTCTTTGGCCTGTGCCATTTTCTCTTCCACTCTTGGGTCAAATCACGCCCACACTACCATTTTGAATTTTTTTTAATGGTGGAAATTAGATGCTGTGGACACCCAAATCAAAACTGACTCACCAGGGAAATGACAATGGCCATCTTTCACCGTGAGTACCTTGACAGTTTCCAGCTGGTTGCGTCAATGAGTTAGGACTTAAAATGCAAGAGGGATTTACAACAAAAACCAGTTCGTGTTTATTTAGCACCTATATCGTGCCAGGTACCGTGCAAGCTGATTGGTTGACTTAATCTTCATAATATTCTGTGGAAGAAAGGATTTTTCCAATTTTGATACAGGAAGAGACTCAGAGAGGTGAAGCCTCCTGCCCAAGCGTGAAGAGCCATATAGCTGGGACGTCTGGACTTTAGATCAGGTGCAGGCAGACAGTTCTAAATCTCTTTCTAACTCAGAGATGCAACGATTCTAATGTTGACATTTTCTCTAATGACTTGAATTACAACACTGACTTACATCCACCTTTTGAGCATTCATCTTTTAATTGTGGCAAACATTCGTAGGGCTGTTATTTTGTATCTGACCTTACACTCATTACCGGCGTTCCCACTGTTAATGAATGCCCGTCTGCCCTCTTGGGGCTCATGGAGAACACACACGTGTAGATCAACAAGACGATCAAGTATGCTAAGAGTGACGGGATCTGCAAAGTTCTGAGTGAACACTCAGGAGTGGCCCAAACTCAGTCCTCCAACACAAGGAAAAGCTTTCTGGAGGAATGACATTTCAGCTGACACCTGAAAGATGAGTTGGAGGTAGACTTAGGGATAATGGAGTTAGGAGTTAGGACAGAAGGACCACATTCGGGGAGTAGAAAAACCGCAGGTCAAAAACCGCCATTCAAAAGAGCCTCTCACACTAGAAGTATTTCAGATACTCAAGCTCACCTTGGAAAATCTGTTAAAATCGTGTATTTGGGGCTTCCCTGGTGGCGCAGTGGTTGAGAATCTGCCTGCCGATACAGGGGACACGGGTTCGTGCCCTGGCCTGGGAAGATCCCACATGCCGCGGAGCAACTGGGCCCGTGAGCCATGGTGGCTGAGCCTGCGCGTCCGCAGCCTGTGCTCCGCAACGAGAGGCCGCGATAGTGAGAGGCCCGCACACTGCGATAAAGGGTGGCCCCCGCTTGCCACAACTAGAGAAAGCCCTCGCACAGAAATGAAGACCCAACACAGCCATAAGTAAATAGATAAATGTAAAATAATGTATTAGCTGTGCTACTAATTCATTCGGAACCTCAGACAGCAAACGTGCATGATGATAAGCGACCCCTCTGTCTGTTCCAAAGGGGGAAAGGATGGAATGCTGCCTGCAGGGCCAGCTCTGTGTCATTCGCCAGCCAGCTCCCACTCATGGGGGCTACCTGGTCCATAAGAGGCTCCAACAGCTCAGGGACTTGACCACATCCACCCCAAGAAACCAACGGGCTGCCAGAGAAGAGGCACTCCTTGCATCAGCCCCTCTCCTCTCCCTTGCTGGTTTTCCATTATAGTGAAGGAGATAATAGCAAACAGCTGTGAGTCCAAACCATGTGGTTCGAGTATCCTGCTTCCTGGTGATCTCGCCTGTCCACACGATCAATTTTAGAATATAAAAAGGGATGGATGGATTCTCTGCAGGTAAAGTAGACGTTTGATCAGTACCAGAGTGCAGGGACCTGAAGTTATAACCCCTGGCAAGAGGTGTCAGTGCAGATTTGCTCTGTTGCCAAATACAGGCAGAGCCCATGAACATTTGGCAACTAAATGAACACAGGGACAACTGATAACCTCTTAAGAAAATTGAAGAGGCTAAGCCAGAATACGCCCTTCTATCGATTACCTACCCATTTCCACATGGAGGTGTCCAAGTGGAGTGCCCTGCTTTCCCCAAGTTTTATTTCAGAAGCAGCTCCTCCCGGGACTTCCCTGGGGGCAGAGTGGTTAAGAATCCGCCTGCTAATGCAGAGGACACGGGTTCGAGCCCCGGTCCGGGAAGATCCCACACGCTGCAGAGCTACTACGCCCGTGCACCACAACTACTGAGCCTGTGCTCTACAGCCCGCGAGCCACAACTACTGAGCCCGCATGCCACAACTATTGAGCCCGCGCGCGTAGAGCCGTGCTCCACGGGAAGAGAAGTCTGCGCACCGCAACCAAGAGTAGCCCTCGCTCGCTGCAACTAGAGAAAGCCCGCGTTTAGCAAAGACGACCCAACGCGCCAAAAATAAATAAATAAAATAAATAAATATATTTTAAAAAAAAAAGCAGCCGCAGCAGCTTCTCTCAAACTCGGCATGGCCACCTGGTGAGATGTGAAAGAGTAGACAGCTCATCCCCCAGCTCCAGAGACTGACTCAAGAGACCCAGAGCAGAATGGGGGCATCTGCGTTTCTAACAGGCACCTTCACGTGGTTCTGATTTAAATCCAAGTTGAAAAGACACAGCCAGTGTTCAGGGTAATTTTCTGTAAAGGGTGGGGGCAATGAACGTTTTGACTTATGTTTTTTGCACTTGCAAGTATCCTTTTGTTTAGCATGTATTAATGTGATTGTATTTGCAAGCATATATTTTTTAGATGTTGAATGTGTATACCCATAATTTATAGTACTGTGCTGGGCATGTCGCACTTCACAATGCTTTCTTAACCTTAAGAAGCCCTTTCCTCTCTAGATAGGAAATTCACACAAAAAAATCCCAGCATTCCTTGACTCACAGAGGCCATGCCTATTGTTAGCTATCTTAACTTCTGCACAACATTCCTAATGTGGGGACCGACTGGCTCACAGATCCATCTATTACTTGAGTCCTGCTTTGTTCCCTTGAGAAAAAGAACAATGTGTTTTGAAAACATAAAAATGCATAACAGTGAAACCAGGGGCCTGAAGACCTAGACCATGTTCTTTTAAATTCAGCTACTCAACATTCAAGTGTATTCTGCTACTAATTTTTTTTATAAATTTATTTATTTTATTTATTCACTTTTGGCTGCTTTGGGTCTTCCTTGCTGCACACAGGCTTTCTCTAGTTGCAGCGTGCGGGCTTCCCATTGCAGCGGCCGCCCCCCGCTGCGGAGCACGGGCTCTAGGCACGCGGGCCTCAGCAGTTGTGGCACGCGGGTCCTAGAGCTCAGGCTCAGCAGCTGTGGCGCACGGGCTCAGATGCTCCGCGGCACGTGGGATCTTCCCGGACCAGGGCTCGAACCCGTGTCCCCTGCATCGGCAGGCGGACTCCCAACCACTGCGCCACCAGGGAAACCCTCTGCTACTAATTTAATCCAAAGAAACATTTGTACCTGGAAATCTAACCTGAAATCCATTACCTGATTTTACCAGGAGAGTTATTAACAAGGAGAGGGAGGTTGTAGACAACATGAGATTGAAAAAGTCACTGTAACTGGCAAGTTTCAACAATTTGTCTCTAATTATCCACCTTCAGACATTTGGGGAAAACTGAAAGAAATGGTAGCAAAATACAAAAGATAATTTTTGGTGTAAGATAATAATGTATTAGATTAGGTAGCAACGTTAATCATCACATTCTCAATGTCTGATTGTTTTAACCAAGCAGGCTGCATAATTTAGTCAACTGATCCATCCTAACCTAAGGGAGGTCTGGAAAAGGGTTTCACTCCCTTCCTTCTCATCCTAAGGAGGAACACAGAGGAGACACTGATGAAACTGTCCATCTTGGAGAATGGAAGTGCTGCCCTTGCCTACTGCTGTCCCTGAAGGTAAATACCCAGGATTTCTAAACGTCGAAGTCTGCACTGGGGCTGGGAAGCTGAATGGAGATCTTTATTTTGGTTTGTCTGATTTCAGCCTATCAGCACCTAGGTTCCTAGGAACCTAGGAAGTTTCTCTAATAAACACATGCCAAGACTCCTAAGCTATAAACAACTCCAAAGAACCACATTGAAATAAAATACAATCAGTGTTAATGAAATGAAGACAACTGACTGAGAAGGGATTAAGACCAAGCACAGGTTTGAAATTCTAGTTCCAAACTTGGATTGTAATGTTATTTCTCTGAGCCTGCATTTTCTCCCCTGTGGAATGAGCATAACCTACCTTATAGAGACGTGAAAATGAAATGAGATAAATGCTGTAAAAACGTTAGCACGGCAACCAGAATATTATAATCAGTCTATAAATATTAAGAATCATTATTGTCACCAATAGCTGGACCAGAATGAACTTTACAGGGCGAAGAATTTCAGACAGCAACACAGAAACTTCCACAAAACTTCTCTTGGAGTTTGATTTCTAAAACTCTGATTACATCACATGGTGGTTTTGCTTCAATACATGCCTTGGGGTCACAGACAGAACTCTAAGTATAATTGGTGCCTTTTATTATACCAAGTATTTTACAGTATACATTTAAAAACATTCTGAGAAGCCTTCATCAGACTGCCATGGGACAAAAAAACAAAACAAGCCAACAAAATGTAAAATAAAATAAAACAAAACATACGTACAAACACCAAATAATTCAATAGGTGAGCACATCTGTATGAGGCTATGTTAGGATACATTTGATGAGGGGGTCACTTTAATATCAGTGATTTTTATTAAAATGTATGTTATAGAAAGTCCTTCTCTGAGCAACTGATTCTTCATTAGTGATGTGAGGAAGGTGGAGGTCTAAGACCTCCTAGTGGCCAGGTTATCTGACTTCTACTGCTCCCTAAGGCTAAGCATGAAAAACCAGCTACTAAAAAACAAACAGGCCGTTCCATTCTCCTCAAACCCCTAACTAAAGTTCATTTTCACAAGCCAAATTTAAAAATCAATTAATAAATTACCACTGCCAAAGAATGTCAAAAAGCCGAAAGGCACCTAAGAAGAGCTTAGAAGAAACTAAGCATTAAGGTTGAGATAAATGGGTTTGCTGGGTGTTTACTGCGATGTTGACTTAGCATCCCAAAGCAAAAATTCTCTCCCCTCCACTTACCACTGCTTTGTGTGATAACAGCAGCATTAATTTTAAAATGATCATGAATCAATCATGAAATCTGACTCTCGTTTTCACTGGCAACAAAACACTGTAATTAGCACCTTGAATAAGAGTGCTTTCTATGTCGGTGATGGCGAGGGCAATCTTCTGCCGTTAATTCTTTCCTAACTGTCCAGAGTAAACGAGGGTGAAATACTACTGGGCTGTGTTAAAATCCCCACCCCTCCAAGTTACTCACCCTGTGACATCATCACCTTGAATCTTTCAGGACTGATCAGAGTGGAGTTTCTCAACCTTGGCACGACTGACATTTGGTCCTGGGGGCGCCGTCCTGTGCACTGGAGGATGTCTAGCAGCATCCCCGGCCTTGATCTGCTGGATGCCAGTATCTCCCTCCCTCCCTCACTGCAACCCCCCCCCCATGTGACAACCACAAATGTCTCTAGACACTGCCAAAGTTCCCCTGATGGGCAAAACCACCCCAACTGGACAAAAGAATACCTTCTACATGGGGTTATTATAACAATTAAATGTAATAACAAATATTAAGGTATATCAGGTACATAGTGGGACCAAAAAATCCATAATTAAACACAGTTAAAGCTGATTAATCTAAGAGATCCAAACCAAGTGGAAAGGATGCTTCTGCCACCAACTTAGAAGAGTGAGTTGAGTCACTGTGGTCCTCAGGTCCCACAGAGTATTTCATCCCCACAGAGTGGCTTTTTTAAGTCAACTGTGTTGAAGTATAATTTCCACATAACAGGCCGCATCCGTTTAAAGTATATACGCTCTGTGTGTTTCAACAAACGTTAACACCCGTGTCACACATCCACCTCACCAAGAGCGGGAGGGGTTCACATTTTGATTTGCTTCAAACTCACTTCCAAATAAGAAGAGCCACATGCCACATTCTCAACCAAAAGCTTTTCCATTAAATTCACGAGCTTGTGACTTGGCCTCTTGGAAGCCATTAGTTGGAAATGTTTGCAAGTTGCACACCATGGGTAAGCTTCCCTGGGATCCAGAGCCAGGGCAGTCCCCAGGGCCCCATGCTCGGGCCCTAATGCTCTGTGGTCGCCATCTTGCAATGCTTAATAATTTTATGTCTGAATTTGTGCTTTGTAAGTGAAGTCCGATGGAACACTGGAGTCTGCAGTCAGCTCTTGTCTGTCTGCCGCGCCCTCATGACCACCCCCCGAGACAGCTTCTAGGCCAACTGCTCTCTGCCCACTGCACCGTGGGCCAGGCCAGCCCTTCCCTCCCAGCCCCACCTTGGGACCACTGTCACCCTTATCGCAAGTGTCCCCAGCAGCAGACACCAAATGCCCTGCAGCCCTTCACTCCTGGAGGGAGCCTGGCCTTGGAGGTGGGGACGGCCAGAGGTCATGACCTCAGGCCTGCCCCGTCCTGGGCTGACAGAACCACATTGTGTTTGGTTGACAACTGGGAAAAGGGCCTCTTGCACATGCTAATCCAGGTCCCAAGTATGTTCCAGAGTGGAGGCTGCAATCCTTGGGAGGACACCTGTCCACACAGGTTGGGATGCTGGGCCCAGGGCAAGGGGAGATTAACTTCCCCGCCCTGGCTGGAACCTCCCGTGTTCATTTTGCACTGGGTGTGGCACATTACGCAGTGGTGCTGGGACCTCTCCTATTTCAATGGGTACCTGTGAGGAGTCGCTTGCATTTGACCCCTTGCATTGGTGTCCTTACTCACGACGGTCAGAGGAAGGATGGCTCAGGGCCACCACACTTCCTGATGTAAGGATCCAGAACGACCAGCACCTTGAAGGCTGCCAGGGTAGCAAGGGGGCCTGAAGCGGTGAGAAGCCGCCTTGCTCGGCCCTGCACCCGCCTCCGCTACTGCTCCTTTCTGCCTCCAGTCCCTCCTTCCACTCTTGGTGGAGTGGGGCCCGCCCCTCCTCCGGGTGCTCTGAGCTCCACCCCTTCGCTGCAGCACAGACCCGGAAGCATATATTCACACCCAGGACCATGTGCACAGGTGCCAAAACACGGTCACAGAAGCAGTTTTGTCAAAATCACAAAGGCCAGAAGCGCTTACTGGATGTCAGAGACACACCTGATGACACATGAGCTCTGTGACTATAAAATATAATGTTCCAATCAAATGATACATCACGCTTATATGATTTTTATATCTCCAGTTAGAAGGAAAAGAATTATACTTTTTCCCTCAGACCTTTTTCTTAAAGCAGTACTCATCTTCCTGAAACTTCTGGTGAGTCTCAAGCCCAGACACCAGAAAGAGGACATGGAAGATGTGGCCTTTGTACACCTTGAGATATGTTCCAGGCAGTTAAATGCTCACTGCAGCACACCACTGCCCTTGGCCCTCTTGGGTCCTAGGAGTGAGGAAGACTGTTTAAAAAGAAACAACATATTGTTGGCATTTTCCTCACCACTGTCCCCTGCAAAATGCAGTGGAGGCTGCAAGGCACTGCTACTCACATGTTCGGTCCCTGACTGCAAAGCAAGAACCACGACGACTATTTCTTGCAGGCAAATATTTTCTGTTTGGCTTGATAAGAAAACATATGTGTTGTCAAAAGAAATTAAGTAATTCATGTATGTTAACTTCCACTAATAGATATTAAATATTACTTGTTAAAATGCTAATAATTCATTAAAGGACAAATGTGGAGTCTCTAAACAATTACACGTTACCAATTAAGTGGGATTTTAATAGAGAGAGATTGAGAGGAAAGGGATGGAAAACAGTTTTAAACAACGAAAAACGAGCACCGTGTGTGGCTGCATCCCTAACGGCTGTGCCTGGTTCCCATGTCAGGCGTATCAGGACCAGTTCCCTTAAACACCAACAATAAAAATGGTAACGTAAGGTAAGGTATTACCTTAGCAATAAAAATGGTAACTTTATAAAGGGAAGGGAGTCAAGCCCAAATGCATCAGAGATTTCCAAAGTGAGGAATGCAGGCTAAAAGCCGGTTTGCGTTATTTGATGTCAGCTTGACAATCACACAAATTGGAATTGCCACAATTTAACGAAAGTTCCCATGTGATGCACAAGAAACACAATCCTAAGTGAACTGGGCTTGAGTACAGTAGCAAATGTTAATAAAATACTCCAGGAAAGAACAAAAAAATCCGCTGGTATTTCTTAAAATGGTGATATGCTCTTATCTGCAATTTCTTAGCCTAAAAGTCTTGCTCCTGGCTGTAGACTGGGCCTCCCAGGAGGCCTGGCCTCCTGCAGGGAGAGCTTAGGCAGACGTTTTCTGATGGCCCGAGGGTCATGTTCTCGTAAATCAGACACCCCATGCCGGACACCACGTATGAGAGAAAATGGAACGTCTCTGTACAAGGAAGCCTGACTGATGTGCTGAAATCATTTCCATTTATTGAAGGTTGGTCCCCACTACACTACGAACAACAAAAAGGCTTTTCACCCAAGATGAAGAAAAATAAATATGGAAGAATAACTCTTTTTCCTCCCATCAGACTGTCCAGTCAGAATTAAAATACCACCACCCAGATACAGAATGCAAACATTTGAAATGCGTCAGGACAGACTACACTTGCTACTAAGCCCGTGACCTTCAGCTCCCCAAACATTTATGATTTGGTAATTACCGGATGGTATTATTACTGCTGGCTATAGTACTTCCTCTCTTCTCGAACGATTTGAATACAGTAGGGCGAGCAGAATTCTCAGCCTTTGCTGGGTTCTGCAGCGTATCCGGTCTACAGCTGTCCACTTAATAACCCTGAATTTATACATAATGGTGCATATTAAATACTACATGAATTAACATTTTAGCTCCTTTGCTTTAGATATGTGGCTTTCAATGAAGGTAGTAATTATTACTGTTGCAATGACTACTGTCAATAAATTAAATGGGTAAGCCACTGCTCAGGGAAGGATTTAGTGCTTGACTCCTGTGCACACCAGTGTTAGATTTTAACCCTACCAGATATTCGCTTCAGACACCTGACTTCATTATCCCGAGCTCTTCGCTTGTAACCTTGCCCGTACTTTTTACCAAAGCTAGCAGGGACATCTCATCTGCTCAATTACTTATTAGTGTTGCTATAGAATACCATTTCCTCTTGCAGCTGATAAAATATTAATCAAAAACAGGAACTGAGCGATTTCCCAGTGTAGATGTCTTCTAATGGTAATACAGGGAGTCGAAGAGAGATCTGGAGGTCATATAATAGATTCTGAAGAAGGCAGAGAGGAGTGACATCAGAGACAGAGGAAGAAACTGCAGCCAGAGCCCAGGACTTGGGTGAGTTATCACCATTCGACACAGAAGGAAACTTCCAGAAGTGTGAAGGAGGTGTGGAGGTGACTTGTAGGGAAAAGCTAAGTCTAAGAAACACTCAAAGAATAAGGTTTTTTGTTTTTCTTTAATATAGAACAAGCCTTCAATGAACCAGAATGGTGGCCTGATTTAACTGGATTTCTTTTTTTAAATTCTAATTCTCATTTTTCAACTACTTCCAGGTTTCATGAATCTACTTCCTGTCTTAGTAAAGAGAATAACACCCAAGTGAATGAATCTCAGATCGACTTCTGAATTTAAAAGAATGCCTTCTCTCTCTTCCCCACTCTCCTGCAGTCTTCTATACGCAGAAAGAATGGGGCTTAGGAGTAGACAGCTGTGGGTTTGCAGTCAGCCCTACCACTCCCTAAAAGGTGACTTGCTGGCATATTAATCTCTCTGAACCTCAGATTCCCCCTAATTTGCAAAATTTGTCGTGAGTTTCAAATGCTCCCTTTCCCCCTCTCCAGGACCAAAACTATATACACACCATTAAAATTCAACAATCCTCCATACCCTACAAGCTAAACAGTACACACTCTTGTATGTGCGTGCACACACAAACACACACACCAATTTCCGTAGATCTAGAGCTTAGGGTAAATTGCTTTTTCTTGTGCATTTATTAACACTAAAAAAGGTGTTTTTGGTTTTTTTTTAAACCATTAGCTAAATACTACTTAATACTTTGAGAAGGACTCTTTGCAAAGACTAGTAAAATAAAAGGACACTTGTAAAGGTAGGCATCTCGACAACACCAACCAACTGGACAGTCTGGAAACCAATATGATGAATCCCATCTCTTTAGTTAATATTTATTCAAAATGTACGTAAGTTAGCACAATTAGTTCATTAAGCTGCATGCAGCCCTGTGACTGAAGTAGAACTCTGCCCATGTGTCAAAAGAGGAGGCCTAAACAGTAGGTGATTCACCCAGTTTAACGCAGCTGGAAGATACTGGCATCAGAACATGCCTTTTAAGTCTCTCTGCCTCTCCCACATTCCACTAACTCTGATACACTCCTGGAATCTTCCCATCACCACTTACTAGCCCCCAGTTAAAAGTAATACCTAAAAGCAGAGGAGATGCACAAAACGTACTTTCCAAGATCCAATGGGATCAAGAATTATGTTACGGAAGGAAGCTGTCAAACATTTTAAATCAAGGAAATCATTTAATCACTGTGCAGTTAAACAGAGTAACTCAATTCTCCTCCAAGACGAAGGAAGTGTGTTTCTGGAAGGGTCTACAAGCACTCTCTCTCTCACCCTATAAGGTCAACCCTTCAGCCCGTGCTGCTTACTCTGATGACCCCCCATGCTATTACTTATTTTGAGCCCTTCTACCCTCTACTTGCTAACACCTTGGTAAAATGCAAACTCATGGCTCACCCATCGGGCACGACCAAGACCCTCCCTGAGCTTCCAAATGCTGGGCCTCTGGAAGCCTTGGATGAAAAGGCAGTCCACGTCACAGACGTTCCGTTATCCGCCTCTGAGATTTGGGAGGGTGAAAGGTACACTCTGCTACAGGAGCAGTGAATGCGTGGATGCGTGATGCTGTCCCACACATCGTACCCTTCACAACAAACCAACCAACCAGGGTCCCCTGGTGCCCCAGCGCCCCAGCCTGGACTCAGCCTCGGCAGCCTTGTCCACTGCACAGTCCGGACGGCCACTGACCATTGGTGCTTGGCATCCACGACGATACTTATTAGTGATGTACCTCCTACAAAAACACTAGCAAAGATAAGCTACTTCCTACCGCTGGTGTGCAGCATCTGTGGGCATAGCCGGTGGAGTCTCCGCCTGCCTCCCCACCCTCAGATACTGGAATCTAAAAGTCTTCCAGACATTATAATCAATTAATACTGTGATAACGCTGGTCAAATTACTCTTTTTTAATGTGTGTGCGCTTAATCACCAGCCACTTTTACGTCTAAAAAGTTCACTCTCGGTTGAGTGTTTCTATCAAGATTTTGGCTCTCGTCAGCACACTCCATTAGATTGATAAAAATCCATTTTAAAAATTTAGAGTCTGGCCCAGCAGTCCCATACCTGGGAATCCATCCCACTGAAATAAAAGCATCAGTCTGGACATAGGAACAAAGATGCCTATCGCATCGTTATTTGTGGCTGGGCAGGAGTGTGCGGAGAAACCTTTGGAAGCTAAACGGATGCCCTTCAACGCGTTCAAGATGGGGCATGACTGCATAAATCACGGTACGTCCACACCACGGAACATCATGCCTTAGTGGGATGAGAAAAGAAAGATACAGGACAGTATGCATAGAACGACTTCACGTTTAATCAAGCAAAACTACCCAAAAGAGAAAAACAAAAACCCTAAACATGTACGTGTATCTGTATGTATCCATATGGAGGACTCACATAAATGTACATGGGCATAGAGAAAATTCAGAAAGAAACAGATTAGATTGTTAACATGTTTTACCTTATGTGGAGGGGTTTGACGGGGTACAGTGAGTGACAGAGGGTAGAACTAAGCCAAAATGTGTTAAAAAATGTCCCGAAGATGAATATTATCGGAACAATGCATTTACTCATAAGAAGAATAAGCAAAAGCAAAGAGTTGTGCAGCTCTCATCATGTCCTACGCTTTCCCTGAGCATTTTAATACATAAAATTTACATCCTTACAACTCACTGAGGTCTGGGATATTACGATCCCCATTCTACAGGTGATATAACTGAGGCACAAGGACCACACAGCTAACCAACAGAGCCAAGCAGCCCTGCTTCAAAGACTACATGTGTATCTATACAATCTACCTAATTTATCAGATTAAACTAGGAAAAAAGTTAAGCAAAAGTCAGACTGAACAACTTTGGTAAGTGCTACGAAATCTAGCACAGAAAACAGGGATTAAAGGAGGTTTCGCCAGACGCTCCACAGGGCGCAAGCCACCTGATCCTACACTGAGGGGCAGCAGAGCTATGAACCACAGGGCCCGTGGGCACCAGTCAGCACAGGTGGCTGCCCCTGGGCAGCGGATGAAATGTCATTCTGTGCACAGTGAAATCAGGGGCAAAGCATTCCTCCAGTCCCGCCTGGAAGCCAAGCCCCTCGCAGGAAGTGGGCAGCATCCTGGCGGGATGGAGACCTCTCTGAAGGCGGGACATGCTCCTCTTTTCACCAGAATCTCCTTCCCTGAGCAGGTGGGATTTGCATCCATTCCCCTGGAAGGTGACCTCTGTGCTGGGGCGGCCGCAGGGGGACTGGTCACGTGTGGCCGGCTACTGTTTCCCAGGGTGTAGCACTCTGCCTCAATAAATACCTCTTAAATAAATGAAATTGGGGTGCTTGGTAAACATGTGCTGCTGACGCTAAAAACGTAAGTTCCCATTGTGTAAAACTGGAAAAAAAACCTACTCCTGAGGGAACTGGGTGTGTTTTGTATAAAGAGAACATTCATGATAATAATAAAAACAGACAAAACAGCCACGTCCACTGCCACATTTTAAGCCATTATTTAACAGGCACCTGCCAGACCCTTAACGTACCTATTGCATGTGAATCTTATAAAAATATTGGGAAGTACAGAGTATTATTTGTTCGCAAGCAACATGAGGAAACTCAGGCTCAAAGTGTTTAGTCACCTGGCTCCAGGGCACACAGCTAGTAAGGGGAGTGTCACGTCCAAACTCAGGACCGCCTCTTTTCACTCCGCCTCTGTGCTCTACACATAGGCTCACTCATAAATAAAGACTAAATAATAAGGTATCCTAGTCACTTCATTTAAAGGTAGGCGTCCAGAATAAGAAAGGAAAAAAAAAAAAAAGTCTGTACAGCCTTATTCTTAGTCCAGATTAATGCAAACTCAAAGCCAAGTCAGGCAGCTCCATAATGTGACTGGTGTTTGTTTATTTCACACCTGTCCCGACGCAGAGCTTTCTCCGGCCACCCCACCTCTCACTCCCAACAGATGAGACTTGCACAGAGGGCTGAGGACGCTTGACAGATGTGTTAATGCAGGGGGATATGTCAGTTTCCGCCCGTCTCGGACCACAGCATGACAGTTAGAGAATTCAAATCCATTTGTATCCCCTGCTGAATCCCCCATAATTCAGCAGACATTCATTACGATGCCATAATGATATCACACGGCCATAAATACATATGCTAAGAGTCGAACAAGACATTCATATTTAAACATAGCTGGAAATAATTTCAACCCTGACGATTTTCTATTGCTCATTCTATTACTTTTCTGTGGATGTTTAAAATGTTAAAACCAAGAATAAAGATGTGTGTGCATGTGCACAGCTTCGAGTTTAGTAAGGGAAGGAACTGGGGTATCAAGTTACATCTGATATATATTTTGTTTGAGGAAAAGGTAATTTAATAATAGATGAGACGCTCCCTGATATGTCGATTTCAGGAGAATCATTCTCGCTGCTACTAATGCAGGCCAAGATTTTAATATTCTGAGATATCTGCTTCATACTTGAAGGACGGCTACCCTGATTTCATAAATAAGAAACGCCACGTGAGAGCTTTTCATACAACTTTTAAAAATATATAAGGCAAACAAGTAACGCAGTCCAAATTAAAACCACTTCAAATTCTCCATTCCTAGAGAGGAGAAAAAATGATTTCGCAGGAATCAGACCCGTGCCTCCAGAAAGGAGCAGGTAACTCAGATAACATACCACCCGATAATGACAATGTTAATCTTGATCTTTATCTTAGACGTCTCAGCTGCAGACGGAATAACACAGGTTGTCTTCAGCCTCGATGATGTTTCCATTAACAGCTCTCTTCCCCCAGTATTCAGACACCTTGCAACAGCTCTCTGAATTATTTAAATGGAAGTAGCATTAGAAAACCCTCATGTTTAAATTATGCTAAATAAGTATTCTTTCAGCTGGACTTTTGCCCATGCAAAAAAAAAATATATATATATATATTCTGCAGGCATTTAGGAAGGGCTCAGAGGAATAAGAGGAGACGGCACGTGTGCAAAACGGAGGCAAATGTTTGGGGAGTAAGAGTGTGCAAACAAGCCACGTGGCAGGGGATTCTAAATAGCTGGACGTTCCGGAGGGAATTCGCGTTCGTACGTTTACAGAGATGATGTCAATTTTCTAAAATGCTTCCAAACGTCCAGAAAGCTCTGAGCATGAGAATTTAAAATGGATGCAAGTCCAACTGCCATAAATCATGGGACATCCACACTACGGAATATCATGCAGCTATCAGAAGAAATGAGTTCGCTCTTCCGTCTACTGACCTGGAGGGATGTCCGTGATGTGTATCGGTCACGGAGGTAAGCCAGCAAGGGACAGCACACCGTGCGTACCAAGGGCAGCATTCTTGCAAAAGCACACAGAAAACAAGAGCTGGGAGACAGTGCGAAGGGCTCCTGGTGGGCTGTCAGCTGTGGTCCCTGGGGAACTGGTATGGCTGGAGGGGGCTCCAGAAGGAAAGGGGGACGTCGTGGACTTTGTGTCATGTTATTCATTGGCGTGGTTTCACTGACTGTGGCGAGCACATGCCACCATCTAATTTGTGGGAAAATGTTTTTAAGGGGGGAGGGGTAGGAAGGAGACAGAGGGAGAAAAATAAGAGACTGAAGTGGGAAGGAAGAGAGGAGAATGAAAGCGAAAGAGAGACAGACAGACTGAAAGAACGAACAATGCAAACAGTTCCTGCTGGCCAAAGATGGGTCACCGTCACGAGCCTTTTTACTTTGCCAGGAAGCCAAGCTTAGAGGGTTTTCTTCTTTTCTACGTTTGGTTTCTTCCTACAGTGAATGTGCTGACGTGTTTAGGAGAGGACCCTTTGCCCTCTGCAAAGCCGCCTTTACAGAAGAAACCTGCCGCGGTGCTGAGCGTGCAGTCCTGCTGGCCTTGGAGCCCGGCAGGTGTGAAGGGAGGTGCAGAGAGCGCTGTAGGGGGGAGGCGGGCAGAGACCAGGATGTGATCAAGCTGATGGAGGCCGGTGTCTCACCGGCCACCACCTGCTCTGGTCAGTGATGGCGACGTGAGCCCGCGTGGTCCCACCAGTGGCCTTCCCGAGGACAAGTCCACAGGGGATGTGCCTGTCACCCACCTCTCCCCTGAGTACCTCCCGGTAAATGAATGATCGCAAAAGGGCAAACGAATCACGAAAAAATAAATAAATTTAAAAAGCCAGTGTCTGATCTCAGCGCTGCTTTCAAAGGCTAATATAACTGCATTTAACTCAACAAGTGTTTATTGAGCCCCTACTACGTGCCTAGCCTTAGCCTTGTTAGGAACTTACAGCATCTTAAACTTTTTTTTTTCTGATGATAAAAGGGACAAATCCATTCCAGAAGTGGTCAACTCTAGAAAAACAGTTTTTAAAATAACAAAATGCCTTCCATTTCCAAAACGCAGACAATGGTCATCTTGTTATATGATATATTCGCAGCACCAGCACAGGGAGTGGCACAGAATCGATATCTCATCAATATTTCTTGGGAAAAGGAAGGCAGGCTGGCAGCTAACTTATAGTAATATTATTTATGTAAATCCATTTTATATTTTTATATAACAAGGAAACCACTCTGTATTGTTTTTTAAACTGCGCATTCCACTTAATAATATATAACAAGTCTTTTGCCAACATTAAGTGCATTTTTCAAATGCATCAGAAACCCCTTGCTCTCTGGCCCCAGGGCAGGCAGTAACCTAGGGAACATGGTAACTGGCAAGGGCGGTGTTATCAGCGCTGAGAGCCCCAAGGGGCAGTGATGACGCTTTCCTCTAAATTTACCAGGGCGGCCAGAGGAGGTTAGGATCATTTCATTTTTGCTCCTTTTGTAGTTCACTGCACTGCCCTTCCCCTCCACACGTGAGAAAAAAATAGTGAAAACAAGCCAAGGAGAAACACTTCACAGGTCTAATAGTGAACTCACAAGCTGCTGCCAGGCGGTTGTACACATACACACACACACACCATCAACTGCAGCTGTTGCACGTAACTGATAAGCTAATTATACATAATTATCTAATTACTAAAGGAGGGAGTTATAGCAAGTGCATTAGTAAAGATATTAAAATCGGCTCCTATTAGAATACAATATAGATGATCTTGGTATTCCTGAAAGTCACTCTAACTTTTTGTCTGATAGTTGAGGGCTCTGTAAACAGAGAAAAGTCTTTCTAAATGTTTTAGTGTTATTATGGGTTGGATGATTTTGAGTCATTCCATTGACAGGGTTTTAAAAAGTATCATATGGGGAAAAATTTGTCACATAATTACCCTTTGCAGTGTTGAGTGAATCAGGACTTGTAACAGACTCCTGTGAGTAAAGACAGTCTCCCAAAGGGTGTTCCACAGAAGGCTGGTCCCACAAAATAATAAAAGAGGGGGAAAGTAAGGGCTAAGTGGTAATATAAAACTGGAAAACACTAAGTATCTCTTCCTTGGGTGTTGTATATAATACTGTCCCATAAAATATAAAATGTGGGGGGAGGATGGTAAGTGGTCATGAGGTAAGTTTGGAAAATACTATTATTCTTTTCCTTTCTTAGGTGTGAGAAATTTGCATGTAAAAGGCTCTGACGGTGGTAAAGAATCTGCCTTCCAATTCAGGGGACACAGGTTCAATCCCTGGTCTGCGAACTAACATCCCACAGGCCGCAGGGCAACTAAGCCCGCACGCCACAACTACTGAGCCCATGCGCCCTGGAGCCTGCGGGCCACAACTAGAGAGAAGCCTGCACACCACAACGAAGAGCCCATGCGCCGCAATGAAAGATCCTGCGTGCTTCAATGGAGATCCTGCGTCTCGCCACTAAGCCCCAATGCAGCCAAAAATAAATTAAATAAATAAATAAAAAATAAATAAATCTTTGGAGGAAAAAGAAAAGGCTCTGATGTGTACTGCATTCCTGAAATAGCTTTGATCACAGAATCCTTCTTTATTTGCCCTCTCTGTGCATCAATAAGTACCAGTGGAATTCATAGACAATCCGTACCCAAGGCCAGGCTACTATTTCCACCTCCACTAGATCTCTGATTCATCCATCACCCAGCGCAGCTTTCTTCTGAACTTGCTCCCTGCCAACAGGAACTGCCTTACAGTACGGTACTTCAGAATCTGAAACCAACCCTCGCATGAACCTTCAAGGAGCATCGTTTTCTACGGATCACTTCTCTCAGGGCTGTGAATGCACTATCTAGATATTTATTTTCTTTGATCAAGTAATTCAATCTCTTATCGAATGCTGCCCACAGTATTTCCTGAGAACGTTAAAGCTGCCACAAAGAAATTCTGCATCAAAAAAGAAAAGCCTCCTACTTACAGAGAAGATATAAATTAGCATCTTTGGAGTATAGGTTATTTTAGTAATTTGTTAATTCATACACTGTCTCCTTCCAAAAATGATCTGAGGCATCCTTTTCTTTTTTTTTTTTTTTTAATGCTATCATCAAAATTCAATGGGCCTTGACAAGCGGAGGGAATGAAAACACAAACCAGTTGGATCCTCCAAAGGCACATCTTCGTTACTTTTACTATTTAACTTTTAATCTTGGGCCATAAAAACTGTCCTAATAAAAGATCCATGAATATCTCCTGAATGTGCAAAGGAGTGACTCTGACGACCCATGAGCATATGCTGGGCTCTTTACACTGATGGGCCTTAGTACCTGTGACTGCCTGAGAAATAACACTGAGCGAGATGCAGAGCCAGATTCTTCCAGGAAATGAAGGGAATCGCTTCTGTTTCCATTTTAAAATTCCATTTTAAAATTCCATTTCAAAGGAACGAGACTATACCCTTCATTTATTTTTAAGCCAGTTGGGCAGCTTTTGGCATCACTAGTTCAAGCATTTTGGAAAAATTCATCCAGGCCCCACTTATATATAGTGACAGGGTAGCCTGGGCCATGGGCCTCATTGAAATCCCACCTAGAAATCTCTTCTCATCCAGTTTTGCTTTGCACAGAGTAGGGACTCAATTCTTATTTGCTAAACGAATGAAGGAAGGCACCCCATTTGAGTATTCCTCTTTTCAACTGCTTCTAATCACATGTCGAATTCTAAAGTAAATACCATTAATTGCCCAAGAAACAGTTTCAGATTATAAAGCGGGTTTTCTTGAACACATTTAATTCAACTGAACACATTTTTAAAATTACAAACACTCAAAACTCCACATGATTTTCCCTCAAACCCTTTTCAAATTAAATTCTAAAAACAAATACACTTTTAAAATTGTATTATCATGATAGTGCATTTCTGCATGAACAATAGCACAAGGATAATGGCTTTCATAATGTGATGCAGAAATGGGAGTTTACAGGAACCAGCAATTTATAATATTAAATACTGGGATTTTTTCCTCCACTTATGTGGCCTTTTTCCTTTTCTGCAATGCACTATTCTGAGGAAACAATATAAGGCTGTGATACTTGATTACACTATCTTGATTACCATTATTTTTCTAGCTTTCTTAAATTAGATCCAAGGAGCATTTCTAAGTTTAGAATATTGGATAGAATATCCTGTGTCTGAAGCCAGCGTTTCTAAAACTCTTTATTTCTTATGCCCAGAGAGTTTTATACAACTTCTTTTCATATGTAAAATGGATCTGTGCGATCCTATCTTACACATTCAATGGAGAAGACTGTGTAAAGAGAAGTAGCTGCGTGCTTTAGCACTAAAGGAATAATCTGTCATAAACACTGCGCTGTATTTAATATTCAGATCGAGACAGCTCTGTCTCATTCTAGCAGACCCTCCTGATAAAAGCCGTCCCATGGCTGCCAGGCCTATCGAGTCCAGCTGAGGACAAACTTCAAGATGAACCTGAAATCAATTTGCCATCAAATTTTCACGCCTCTCCCAGACTATCTGTGGCATTTTAATTACAGGCACCCCAGGCGAGGGGTACAACAGATATTGACACACGGCTCCTACAATAAACTTTATTGGCAACCTCTGTCTGAATGCAGTACTCAACTAGAATAACAAGAAATACAGGCGGATATGGAAGCCAGGAGGTACTGTAATCACTCTGAAACCGTTTTGTTCCAGAAGGCTGGGCCGGTCTTAGGCAACAGGCCTAGGACACAGGATGCCGGGCTCTCAGAAGTGAAAGGGACCTACAAATTAGACGTTCCCGCAATGTCTAAGAGCTCTGCGAGGTCCCGGGATCCTTTTCCACAGGACGGCCAGGTGTCACCTTGTTCCCTCTTCGTTTCCAGGTGGATGTTTTCAGGTTCGCATCATTTCAGAGCTCTCAAAAGATTTCAAATCCTTCTTGAAAGGTCAGGGCCTCTGGGCAGAAGGGGTACCTGTAAACCATGCTGAAAGGCTTGATGTAAGGAGACGGAAATGGATGGTCCCTGACTGTATCTGGAGACCAGGTGTGTGCTGGGGAGAGATGGGCCGCCTTTACATGAACGATAACTGCCCCCTGCTTCTTCCTGATTTCTGTACAGTCTGTAGGAAGGGCCGTGAATATGAAGAGAAAGTGGAAGACGTGAAATTTGTCAGCCACAGTAGATTTCTGTCCTGGGAAAATGAACACCCGGGGACCACAGGCACGCAGTCTCACCCAGGTGCACCGGGCAGCGCATCGCGCTGGCTGAGTTTGCTCTTGGACACGCTGTGCCGGCACTTGTCATCTTGCTCCCTCCGATGGTGACAGGGATGGAGACGGTATTTATGACCACGGCTGTCCTTGTGGTTTTGCACCAGTCACTGCAGCAGGCCCATCTGCACACGCCGTCTCAAGGAACCCTCCAACGTTTTCGCAAGCGAGCAGCTGACTGAATCCAGTGTGTCTGGTCTCCAAGAAGGGAAGCATGCCTATAAATATATATACAGCCGTACCTCGGATCCTCCTGGGGTTGGCTGCAGGAGCCCCGTGGACACCCACATCTGAGGATACTCGTGTTCCTTATATAAAATGGCACCGTATTTGCATATAACCTAAGCACACCCTCTCCTATACTTTAATCTCCAGATTACCTGTAATACCTAATACAATGTAAATGGTATACAAACAGCTGTAAATGCAATACAAATGCTATATAAGTAGTTGCCAGCATGTGGCCAATTCAAGCTTTGCTTTTTGGGTATCTCTGGAATTTTGTTTCCGAATATTTATGATCCAAGGTTGGTTGAATGTGGGGACGCGGGACCCCTGGATATGGAGGGCCAACTCTATACAGGTCCATTATAAAATTTACTGATATAAAAGATGTTGGCACACAATTTACGAGTGAAAATATGCAACATTCTTCATTATAAATTCCACAGAGCCAGCTGACTCTCACCCAGTGCTTTCAATGCTTTTTGCCTAATTCTTGCATCCACTGCCAGGAAGCAGTTGGTGAGTGCTGGCTGATGCTTTTAAGTTCACCAGTAAGAACGTTTTTACTTAACCAGTAAGATGAAAGTGAAACAGTCAAAACAGTCATATTTTGAAATGTCACCCATTCTTCAATGGCACCAGCAGCTTCTTTGCTGAGGTAGATCATAGTTTTCCTTTCCTATGCTAAGGGAATATTTCCTCTTTTTTATAACATTCATAAGGTAATGACTAGAGTCATTACATTTAATCTGCATTATTAACACTGTAACGACTTTCCTAAGCCGGGACAATATAAACAAAGCAATCAACGAAGGCCTGGTGTAGTTTTTGCCCATTTCCGTGGTGTAAATACTCCCAGCAAGGGCTGCTTCAAGCTAGCAAGGTCATGTCAGTGGTCGCAGGGCTGGAGCATTTCTGCCATCCAGACCCAGACAACCCCAGGAGCACAGATAAAAACAGGCAGAGGTCGTTAAACGACTAGGAGGCAAGGAGTTTAATAACTTCGTTTTGAATACAACCCGTTTAAAGGTAAGTTTATGTAATTTAAGTTTTCGTAGTGACTGTGTTTCTGTGTTTAACAACTCGGTCACAAAATTTCTGCCAGCTCCAGCTCACTGCCAGGTCCCGGGTCCACAGGAGGGGAGGACTTTACTGCTCGCTGGAAACAGTGCCAACGGTGCACAAGCATGTACACACGGATGTGCACATGCACGGGCGCACACACACACACGCTAACAGGAGATCCTGCTGGCACAATCCCCTTGTCTTCCTTGAGAGGGAGGTAGTTTTGAACACAGCCTGGGGATCCAGGATCGAGATGTAACAGTAGCAGATAATGAAATATCTGTGTTCCTGGAATGAGTTGGCAGGTTTGACAAAGACAAAGGAGGTGGAGGGACCAGCATTATTCGCCCTTCCGCCCGGGGAACCACAGCACGGAGACGGCCCCGCAGAGGAAGACCCGCCACAGTTACGGCACAGCGACACCTGTGCAGATGGGTTCCTGTCCAGCACCCCTGCTCCAATTTCTCCCTCCAACCCTGGGACCACCAGCTTTTCTTCCGTTCATTTGACACGGAGGGCACGGCCCTTCTTCCATAACGTGTGAGAGACAAGCCACGTTCTTACGCTCTGAATCTTGTTTCCAAGGCAAAAACTGATTTGAGAAATAAAAGAGCGAGAATCCGGGTGGGCATGAGTCTAGCAAACACAGGGACGCCCTGATGTCAAGGCAAGGTGAGCCAACCCTGTTCCGCAGAGCAGTCGGCTGCATCCTGCAGTTAGAGGGCCGTGTCACCTCGCTTAGCGTAAGGTGGTGGGAATCCCGAGGCTCCCCCACACCTTGTGAAGGGGCGACACGGGAAGCGGCATGGGCACGGAACGGAACAGCCAGACGGCGTTTCCCCTGCTACATACCGGAATTCAGATGTGTTCCCAAACAGGCCAGCGCGTGGATCAAGAAGCTCAGGGCTGACCCGGCTAGAGACAGACCCGAGACATTTCTCAAAGGATGCTGGGGGTGGGGACGGTCCGTGGGTGACACTGATGCTGCCTGCTGTTTCCTCAAGGATAAGACACCTAATGTGACATGCTGTGGGCTTCTCTGCATGTCTTTTCAAAGCGTAAAAACACAGACGGTTTTTCATGGATGAACCGGACCTGAAGTATTCCAAAGCGTTCCCTAGAAATGCCAGAGCTGGAAAATAGCTCAGAGACAGAAAACAGAACATCCTACCTCTTGTCAGTAACGTGGTTTGTTTGTTTCCCTTTTCCTTTTTATTTTTATCCCTGAGGGTCAGTTGCTTAAAATAAACATCGGTGTTTCCTAGGCACGATTTACATTTCGAATGTGAAATCTAATCTATGGTGGTTGGCCGGAAAGAAATATTTATATGTATGTATTTCTGTTCATCTTGTCTTTCGAAAAGGAGTCAACACACAGAGATCGTTCATACTCTTTGTACTCCTGGTTGACTCTTTCCCTTCTCTGCTCTCTGTTGGCTGAATGTAAGAGCAGTCTCAGGGTCTATCCTTTTAGGCGAGATAATGTTGCCCTTGCTAGAAAGATCTCGCTTCCCCCGTATTTACGGCAACGGCACAGATGAGGAGGGACCTGGCCTGAAGGAACTGGGGCACAGCGTAAAACAAGCCCTGGGTAAGAAACAGTCATCACAGAACCTCCAAAGGGGGTCTACCCCGTAGCGCCCTTCCCACCCGGCAGTGCAGCACCCCTGGATCCAGGCATCAGGCAAGTGTGGGAAAGGTGACCAGGGTCTCAAACCTGCCCGTCAACATGTGGGTGGGTGGATGCATTTTTGCAGATTCTTGGCTAGACTTTCTGGGGGTGGAGAGAATCAAGAAGGAGAGGGCTCAGGCTCTCTTTCCTTTTATCTTCTCTTACGTTAAAATAAAATGTTATGGGCGCCCGAGTACTACTCTTCATTTCAGAGAGTGGCCAAGTCGCCGGCCAGATTCGTTTCTGGGGCGGGAGTGATACAGAAAGTCTGCGCGTGCCAAGAACGCGTGCAGGCACCGGGCCAAGAGAGCGCGGCCTTTCTGTCTGCAGGGAGAGCGGGAGGCCGAGTTAATGTTTGGAGGGATGCCTCCTGCCTCTGATGTCGTTTTTTTTCACGTCCACGGAAGCCACTCCCCCTAGTCCTGAAGCCCGAGGCCTCCCTCTCTGGGCAGACCCTGCTTAGCAGAGCCACCCTCTTTGGGGCACCAACCAACCCGACGCCCAGCAGAGGGTCTGGGAGCCTGGGGGGTCTGCAAGAGGCTAACCGGACACGGCATTGCCTGTGCCTTCCCTCTGGATCCTTTCTCCCCTCTGGAGCTCGGCCAAGGAAATGCAGTTTGCCGAGCCAAGCCCCTGCTTCCCTCTCCAAATCACATCGCTCATGATTAGGGGGAGAGAGGCCTGCATCTTCCTCCCCAGCCCTGGAGTCCTCTCCACCCACTCCCGATACAAAATCAGTTCATCTGGGTAATTTTTAAAGCGCAGCGCTCGGGCCAGCTGGAACTAGCTGCCTCTTCCTGGCCAAATGCTTCGAGTTTCTTCCAGCCTCAAGCCGACGTGCTCCGGGTACCAGGAGAGCCCGAGATACGGCCAGGCCTGGAGTGAGGCGCTGGCTAGAGAGGCTGCCCAGCAGCCAGCTGCCCAGGTTGGGAGCAAGCAGAAAGCCTCAGTTTTTGGTGCAGCCCCTCAGCCCCGAGAGGCAGGTCTCTGAGATTCCAGGGCTCTGAAACCCCGGACAAGCTGGGTATCCGGTGTTGGCCGAGGCCCTCTGGCTTCCAGGGCCAAATCCGTGGCCTAGCCCAGAAAAAAAGTAAGACGATTTTCCTGGAGAAACAGATTCGCTTTATTTGCTTTGGTCTCTTCCAGCTCATGAGTGACCTGAGTGCCACTGAGAGGGCCCCAGGGGACCCTGACTTTATTCTAGAAATAGGCTAGTTAAATAAGGCATTGTCAAGCCAGAAGCTGCCTCGGACTCTTGGCAAGTGTGTTGACTCAGTATGAAATAATATAAACAGAAAAGAACAATATTCCCTGTTTTCTCACTCCAGGCATTTTCGAGGCTGGGAATCGGTATTCAGTTGGAATGGGCCAAGAGCTTGCAAAAATAAGTTCTGTGTATTTAAAAGATCTTTAGATTTGAAGTTCTGAAGCATGGGGGGCTGCCAGGTGTGAAGGTTCCAAAGGGTACCTATTGTGCTTTGGGGACCCAGAAAAGCTCAAGGAGAGCCCTGCGTGGAGAGAAGGGATTGTGTAAAATGCACCCTTTGTCTCCTTTCAGGCCCAAACACACATGCATAAGCATACACAAAAACATGCACATTTATACATTCTTCTTCTGGGGGCCCTGCAATTCTTCCTAGTCATTATTCATGTTAATTAATGTGTGTTTGGTCTCTAAACTGGTCGGCTTAGGAACTCGAGATGTTCTAGAAAGTAAATAATCCAGCTGTGCCTACCACAGAGGGCCCCAGGCATGAACCTGCAGCCCCTCCGACGTGGGGTGGCTCAGAGGGAGAATTCAGAGTCCGGGCCAAGCCTGCAAGCCCCTGACGAGCCTCACTTTTGCTGTTTGGAACCTAGAATTAACTCTTCTCTCCTCCCCGATTCACAGAGATGCTTTGAGGAAGAACCGAGTCATATTTCATCAGTTTTGGGTGCCGAAGGAATTAAAAAAGATAGTATTACTAAAACCCCGTCGCCACTCCTTCCCACTTCGGGGTCCCAGGCAGTCCTCTGAGCATTTCTAAAACAGCAAAGCAACATGGCCCTTTCCATGCCCGATGAGCTCGGGAAGAAAACCGTGACAAGAAATTCTGAGAAATACTTGAAATTTTGTACAGAGATGCTTAAAAACCCACAATGGATAAATGCATTCCAAGAGAACAACCGCCTTGCTGATAAACACTGGTTCAGAAAATAATTTATTTACATTTGTGAATCTTAGAGAGTACCTTTCTCAAAGGATTTTCTTTAAGAAAGACAATCTTCTTGAATTCACTGTTCTTCAACTTTTCCCCCCCTTCGGGGATATTTGACTCTCTTCACTTGCCAAAGATCTGTTTCCTGATACATCCTAGAGAATATATGAGTTCATTTTTCCATGGATGCATTTCTATACACCTGGTATTTCAGTTATTTATTAACCATGCCTAGTTTTGTGGTTTCTAGCTTTATATCTTTAAAGTCATTAAAACTTAATAGGAGAATTAATCATAAAAGAAATCTATCAAACACAGTTGCCAAGCACTTTTTTCCCCCCTGACTGACATCTTTAAAATGTATTTCAATGTTATTTATTTCATCACACACAGGGAATAAAAAAAAAAAAAACTTGCAGCTTCCAAGTTCAGAGAAAGCATAAAAATGTGATTTACTATTTATTGTACAGTTAGGCACATGCATATTATACACTGCATGTTAATCTTCAACTGCTAAGTTTAGCAAATTTGACAACACTAACCGTTTGCTAGTGAGGAGAAAGAATCAACATCTGTTCTCTTCCAGATATGAGTCCTTCTTGGGAGGAATCAGAAATACACCCAGGCCTCCTCTTTTCTGGGTAAACTGATCGAATGCAGGCTGTTTAAATGAACGGTCAAACCACAATGCCCCCTGGTGGTGAGATAATGCATAAACATTTGTTAGTGTTTCTGCACACTGTGAATATTTGCAAGAGAAACTTAATTTTTAATGATGTGGAAAGTTTTAGTTTTAAAAATGCAAATGCAAAAAAGCACGCCACATTGATGGTGTTTTAAGTGGAAAACAGTCACTTTACTGTTAGTTAAATTAGAGGCATATGTAGTTTAAACCATCTTGATCAAAGTGTTTATGTTTTATTTATTTTTTTTACAGTAAGGGATTATATTTTAATCCGTACTAAAGACTTAGAGTATGGGGGCGAAAATCAGAATTGCAGCTTATGTAGTTTTTAAACTAAATCTACAAGAGTGGAACTGTCAGCAGATACTTACAGGTAGGACTATGGGTCTGTTAGCTTACTGTTACCACAGTTAAAACAGAAGGAGAGCAGAGTCCAGATTTTACCACGGGCCGGAAGGCTCCATCTTCCCCTCATGCTCTCAGCATGCACCTCCTATAAGCAGCTTACAGGGAATTGCCTCGGGTCAGATATAAATCGTGACTCTCAGGTTCCCTTAATCCAGACAGACACTGCTTGTGAGTTGGGCCTCATCAATCTCAAAACAGGCAGCAACACACGAAAGACGGGGCTGTGAGAAGGCGCTAGTACGTTCAGTGGGAACACGTGAGACGTGGGCACGTGGACCACACAAACGACACTGACGTCTTGTAGGAATCAAGGAACACGGCACCTTCCTTTCTCAGAAAGCAGCTCGTCTGCTAGCTCTGGAAGTGGGAGTTGGTGGGGGGGAGGAAGATGGGGGTCTATAGGGGGGAGAGGAGTAACTGGGACTGTTTTCCTTCTTCTGCCGAGAAGCTGAGCCCTTCACAGTTCCAGGGCACACGGCAGGTGCAGAGTGAGAGGCCCCCGGGTACCCTGGCCCCTGGTCCGGAGCTGCCCACGTCGCTAATAATGACTTGTTTCGGATGCAAAGCATTTCGAGACACTTCCCTGACGGCTGAGGTGATACTGCCGAGACATGCCATAGAAGGATGTTGCCATGAAAATATAATCCACGCTAAAACCTGTACATGGATGTTCATAGCAGCATTATTCATAAGAGCCAGAAACTGGAAACAATGTGAATGTTCAACTGATGAATGGATCCGTGAACTGTGGTATATCCGCACAATGGAGTATTACGCAGTCTTAAAAAGAAACGAAGTAGTGATAGACGCTACAACACAGATGGGCCTTGAAAACATTATGCTAAGTCAAAGAAGCCAACACAAAAGACTACGGATTACATAACTCCATTCATAGGAAATGTCAGTGGCAAATCCACTGAGACAGGAAGCAGATGAGTGGCTGCCTAGGGCTGGGAGAAGGGGCGGTTGGGGTGATGGCTAAGGAGTGTGGATCCTCTTGGGATAATACAAATGTTCTAAAATGGATGGTGGTGATGGATCCACCATTCTGTGAACATACACACTGAACTGTACACTTTAAATGAATGGCTTGTACAGTTGGTGCCTTACGTGTGAATAAAGGCTTTTTTTTTTTTTAAAGGATATCGGAGGGCTAAGGACAGGCAGATCCCGTACAGTTCCAATGGACCTAAAAGTGACCCAGGGAGAAGGAAAACAAGGAAAGGGTAACAGCCTCCAGGGAAGCACACTACAACCCTGGGTCGAGCTGAAAGTCCCATCTCATTTCTTCAAAGGGGATCTGACCCAGCTCCACGCCCCCAGAAACCTTCCACCTAAAACTCCAGGAGGACATTATCTCTCTCTCCAGATCCCGAAATCTAAGGATGGAGCGCTCTGGGGTTTGCAGCCCTCACTGCCACCCTGCACGCCCGTCCAATAAAAGCCATCATCCTCCCCCACGAGAGATCTGGATTCAATTAGCCTGGAGCATCACTATGTTTCACGAATTTCCCAGGCGATCCTAGCGCACAGCCCAAGCTAAGGACCACCGTTTGGGAGACAGCCAGCTAAAAAGCTGGAGTACAGTGAGAAGGGAAGCTGGGAGAAATGGGCGGCAGCATTCCATTTTGCAGGAAGCCTCTACTTCTGATTTCTTCCCATCTCCCAAGTTCGTATCAAAAACACTGTGCATGGCTACAGCAGGCGGGCCGTGGTCATCCTGGGCCCTCCTGTCCGACGGTTTTTGCCAATAATGCCAGAAATGTTTACACAAACACAGATACCCGAACTGACCTGTCTGATTTTTTACAATAGGCAGGCACTCTTCCAAGAATAGTTTCATTATACAAAAAAAAAAAAAAATCCCTGCAGAGGGGGAGGGCGTTTATGTGCCAAGTTCAGACTTCTGTGGCTATGGACTAAGAACTTCAACTGCTGGCTCCTGGCCGACCCTCTGTCCTGCCCGCCATTCTTCACTGCTGAACGTTTGAGGATAAAAGCCTCCCCGCCCCCCGCTCCATGCCGGCAGGGCTGCGTGTATTTCCCTGGCTGGGTTTTAATCCAAGCCAAACATCAGCGAACCTGAGTGTGGTACCTGCATCACTCACTGCCCAGAGAGGGAAGCACACTGGCTCTGAATCCTCTCTTTGTCAACTTCTTTGAGCCAGAAAATACCGGCTCCTCGCAGGCCCGGCGCAGGCGTGGTTATACACGTTCTCTCTGGGTCTGTACTTATTGATGACAATTCTGGAAAACATTGCCTGAATAATTCATGATAGGGAAAAAAAAAAAAAAGCTCTGGAATTAAATGACATGACTGGAGCTTCCAGCACCAACATCCACGTGTTCCCAAAAGAGCCAGTCCAGCTGGAAGGCGGCTGGGAAATAAACAGGAGGACCCCCAGAACGAGCTCCCCATTTTGTAAATGGTCATGAGGCATCCACCCACCCCCGTCACACACATGCTCAGGTGTCTCGGCCAGGTGCCCTGGCAGCACGTGCCTGGAACATCTCGCCGGGGTTTTACTCCATGTGGTGAATGGTACCCACTCAGCGAGAAACGTGTGGTGTGTTTAAAAAAAAAAAAAAAAAGACAGATGGAGAAAGAAAGGAATCAAAGAAGGAGAGGAGAGAGGGAGAAGGAAGTATAAGAGTGGTGGCTGCGTTCTGTGCACAGGGAAACTGAACGGCCACGGGGATGATTCAGTTTAATCTTGGCAACCGGGATGGAGACGTAACACCCTCAGTAAATGCCAAGCAATCCATACGGGATTTTTAAAGGCCCATCTTCTCCCCGCCGCACACGTACTCACACACACAATTAGTACCGCACTGACTGTAAACAGCAGCTCACCCAGGCTGGCAAAACCCTCCACTGGAAAACTGCAGGGGCACCACACACCAAAACCCTCAGCGGGCACTTACAAACCATTCTTGCCTGCTCTTCTGTTTCGCTGTGTTTTTTGCTTTTCTTTCTCCCTGCGCTAAAGCAAACTTTCAACCCACTTCCTCCCCATCTGCCTCTCTTACCTCCTTCTTAAAAGACTCAAAGCAGTGAGGCCTCAAAACGGTAAGGATTTGGTACCACTGAATCCTAGGCAGCCAAAAGCAGGAATGGCTGTTGATAGCCTGGAAACGTGAAACATGAGGGCAGAGCCCAGCCCCGTGGCATGAAATCCAAGCTCTCAACATCCAGAGAAAATGGCACCTACATCGCCTTGACCTTATTCTTTTCCCGAGTCCATTCCATGGATACAGTTTACCCTGGCTGCTGTCAAATCCTGTGCCAGATACGGGTGCTAGAGATAAGCAAATAAAACCCAGTCCTCATGCGTGAAGAGGCCAGGCCTGGTGGGGAAGACGGTGAAGAGAGCAAGCCGTGACTACACAGTACGAGCAATGGTCTAAGAGGAGGTGGCGAGAAGCTCTGAGCGGCAATGCAGGGAGCCCTTCCATAGCCCAGCACGTGCACCCAAAGACAGCTGCTGAGTGACCCGAGTCTCTGCCAGCGGCCGACAGACAGGAAATCCCCACGAGTCTCACCTGGTCCTCTAGGAGGGTTAACCACGGTGAAAAGCAGAGATGTGGAACAGGGGCCAAGATAAATAAAAATACAAGGGGCTAGTAGACAGCCAGGGGTTCCCCATGGGCCAGTCAGAGAGACGGTGCACTGTCCGTGCTGCCCCCGCTGCAGGAGCAAGGCCAGGTGGAAAGGGACATCTTGTTGCCTCCCCCAAGCAAGGCCATTACCATGAAGCCGGGGCCCAGAGTCTCACCCCAAGGCTGGATGCCTGGAACTGATCAGAGACAAGAACTCACCATTTTTCATATGGAAGGAAAGAGGCCCAGATGGTTTCTACACTTAGTAAAATCCAGTTTTAATCAAACTCCGTTAATTATTGACTCAGCGAGGATGAAACTAGAATAAAATCATTTTTGCCTTAAGCCAAACTATTAAGAAGCCTCATATAGTTAATAGACTAAAAGTCCTCAGAATTATTCCTTTCGCCTTCGTGATATTCAACCTTAACTCAATCATTACTGCGCTTATCTCTCAATGACAATGAAGGAGAGACAACTGAAGACTTTGAATTTGTATTTAAGAAAAAAAGAGTCCCGAATAATCCTATCAAACACTACCATGCTCTTTCACTGAATCAATAAGACAACATAATGTCCCTTCTGAATTTTTCTTATCATGGAACGCTCCCGATTTCTGCATGCCACCAATTTCCCTTGAAGCCCAGTGTGTGCAGCCTTTCCTGTCTCTGAATCATTCACACTCCCAGCAATACCATTATACGTGGGTCGTGATTCTCAGTAGGAAGACGTGGGTTTTTCTGTTTTTTGTTTTGTTTTAACGTTCTTATTGGAGTATAATTGCTTGACAATGGTGTGTTAGTTTCTACTTTAGAACGAAGTCAATCAGTTATACATATACAGGAAGAGTTTTTATTTTATCATAAACTTTGTGAGCAGGGCATGTGAAGTTCGGAAAAATGGTCCCTCCCGCTAACCTTGCCCTGAGGTGGGCGGAGACGTGCCCCCCCAACCCCCAATCCTATAAGCTCTGAAGGGGCTAGAGTGAATCCCACCGATGATGGGGTGAAATTTACAAAGCAACACGAACACCCCTCAGAGGACGGGATAGGAAGTCTAACACAGTTCCTTCTATTCCCTTTATGATGATGACCTTGATGATTTCCTAAAAATAACATATTCCCTTAAGACGTGTTTTCCCCAAGTCTCAGTACTTCCAGTGTATAATTAGTCTACCTTTTCATTTTTTTTTTTTCTTTTTTGAGATATAACAGCACAGCCTCTGATGAAAAACAGTCAAGGGTGACACCTCCGGACCCAGCCACTGCCCCTGCGCTGCAGTGCCAATGTCCACACCATGAGGACTCTGTAATCACGAAGGCTGCTTGGATTCAATCAAGTTAGTACCTTAAATATGCAATAAGGTGTTGGTGGAGGACATTACACACACACTATCTCTGCTCACGAACCAATTATCCTAATGCCCATTCACTATTTCAATAATTATTGTCATTGGTATAGCCCCCAAACAGACCCATAGCTTAAAATTATTTGGCCTCATGAACATAAAGCACACAGCTGAGAACCCGCTGCCTTAGTCTCAGATCTCTGCTGACGACCAGTAGTCACAGTAAGAGGTTACCAGTGGAGGATTCCAGCTTCAGTTATTAGCAAACGGCCAGACTCCTCACAGACGTGCTGGATTCAGGGGTAAAGAAGCTCCTCCACCCATCTCAGATTCTCATATTCATGTGGTGGAAAAAATTACAATTAAAAACAAATCTTGGTAAAACAAGAAGATGCCACTGCGCTGCTATCAGAATGAGAACAAGCCAGGACACTGGCAGCACCAAATGCTGGCAGGGCTGTGGAGCCACAGGAACCCTCGTTCACGGCCGGGGGGAACGCAGAATGGGGCAGCCCGGGTCAAAGACAGTCCTGACGCTTTCTTACAAAACTAAACATACTCTTAGCACATAATCCAGCCATTGTGCTCTTCAGTGTTTATACAGATGAGCTGAAAACTTATGTCTAGACAAAAACCTACACGGGGATGTTTACAGCAATTTTATTCTTAATCGCCCAAATGTGAAAGGAACCAAACTGTCCTTTAGTAGGTGAATGGATGAATAAGCTGGGGTACGTCCAGACAATGGCATACGATTCAGCGCTAAAAAGAAATGAGCTATGAAGCCATGACAAAGACATGGAGGACCCTTAAATGCCTATTTCTAAGTGAAAGAAGCCCATGGGAAAAGGCTTCTAGCTATAGTTGTATGACTCCAACTATATGACATTCTGGAAAAGGCAAAACTGTGGATACAGTCAAAAGGTCAGTGGCTGCCAGAGGAGAGAGGTGAGGGAGGGTGCACAGGTGGAGCGCAGAGGGTTCTTAGGGCACTGAAACTATCCCGTGCGGAATTATAGTGGTGGATACATGTCATCGTACATTGGTCCAAATGCATGGAACGTACAACACCAAGAGTGGACCCTAATGTAAACTATGGCCTTCGGGGGACAATGATGTGTCACTGTAGGTTCATCGATTGTAACAAATGTACCCCTCGGTTGGCAGGGGTGCCCACAGGGAGGGAGACTGTGCAAATGTGGAGCAGGAAGTATACGGGAAATCTCTGTACCTCCCACTCGATCTTGTCGTGGCCTGAAAACAGCTCTAAAAGAATAAAGTCTAGGGTTTCCCTGGTGGCGCAGTGGTTGAGAGTCCGCCTGCCGATGCAGGGGACACGGGTTCGTGCCCCGGTCCGGGAAGATCCCACATGCCGCGGAGCGGCTGGGCCCGTGAGCCATGGCCGCTGAGCCTGCGCGTCCGGAACCTGTGCTCCGCAACGGGAGAGGCCACAACAGTGAGAGGCCCGCGTACCGCAAAAAAAAAAAAAAAAAAGAATCAAGTCTAAAAAGAAATGAAAAGATCTTGGAAAGGAACGAATTCTGAATGATATTGAAAGAAAACCTGCTAGCGGTGCACAAGGTGGGTCTTTTGTGTGGATCCATACGGTTGTGGAACCGTTTGGTCGAGTTTCCCAGTGTGCATATACCTCCACCCCCCCCCCCGCCCCCCTGCAGCCACAGGCCTGAGTAGAAACATATCTATCAGAGGGTTACCAGTTACTTTACGCCGAGGCCAAAGGCGTACACAGAGGGTTTCGGGCCTCAGCATCTGATACCCCCGTGGCTCCCCGGAGAAACATTCCTGACCGTGCCTCCTTCCAGAGTTTGCTACTGACATCATTCTTGGCAAAAGTTAACTTCCTTGATTTCTGAGCGTTTCATTCTCCTTCTGGAAGGTTGGACAGAGGCTGACAAGAGAGAACAGATGAGTGATGGCCTGTGTCTTCAGCAGCGACCTCTCTCCTCCCGTGCAGATGGCCTGGGGAAACGTGTCACAGGGAGGCTGGAGTGACCTGTCCACGTCTCGAGCCCTAGCCCTCAACGAGCCTCCCACCCCCCAGGCTGCAGCAATCACAAACTCATAACAACAAAGCTAGTTGTCAGCGATACGGTCCAAACGGGCCTCCGTTAGAAGCAGACCAGCAGCTTGGGGTGTGCAAAGCACATCCTTACCTTCTGCGACCGCATGCACAAAAGCAAGCGGGCTGGAGCGGCCCATTTACCACCACACACCCGGGGACATGCAACGGTCCTGGAGCGGCACGGACACCTCTTACAGTGGCTTAGTTAGCTGGACAGACCCACAGGACGTGGGTTCCTCCCTTAAATCCCACCTTCGGGTCATCATAGACACGGAATTCTCCCCTCGGGCTACATTCCACAAGGACATCTTCTCCATTTGTTTAGAGCTTTAAGAAGGCAGAACACCAGCGATGACTACAAACAGGTGCTTGACTTCTTAAGCCACAGGGAGATGAAGAATGAACGGGGGGAGGCAGGACTCCTCCCTCCAGATGAGAGAGGTGGCGCTTCAAGCTCACAGAAGGCGTGACAGGGACGGGGGACAAGCCTGGGGACTCAGGGAAGCGGAAGAAAGCCAGAGGGGGCTGCGGGACAAGGGCGGCCAGTGAAGCGAAGTTAACACCAGGTGGAAAAACAGTCCAAAAGAGGGATGAGCTCTACTTGGACCAAAATTCCAAGAGCAAAAATGAAAAGCAGATTCAGGCACCCCGTCAAGTGTTCAGAAGACTTCATGGTGTTGCATCTAAAACCTTCCTGTCTTTGACGGAGCTGGTGTCTGAACCAACATGGATGGGTTCACCACAATCCTACAACATAAGGATCACAGATAATCCTCTAAAAATAACCATAAAAAATCATAAAGCTTGAAAAAAGAACTAATGACTTAAATCTGAAAAAGATCCAAACTTATACTGTTTTGTTTTAACATTTTCAGAACTCAGTTTTCTTACTTATAAGAATGGACACGTAATACCGTGTGATCAGTATGTCGTAGGGAAATGAAATGAATTAATAATTAGAATAATAACCAGAAACATGTACTCAATAAATACAACGTGGTATTGAAATAAACTATATATGTCTTTAAAACAAATTAAAAAATAAAATTTTCCTGTCTTAGGGAATTTCTGATAATTAGAAATAAGTTTATTGATTGTGATTCTTTGATGACATAGTCATTTGAAATAGTAAGAGTAATTTATGGTTATTGAAAAATGAAGAGAAAGAAAATCAAGTACAGGTTGGTCTAAGCTAAAACATGATTCTTTTCCCATAGCTTCCTACCCAAACCTACCCCCCCGCCGGGGGGGGAATGCCTGATAAACTGTCTGCCACACATCTTCCTAGATCTTTTCCTATGTGTACACAGATGCATATTTTAAAAATGATTCTTAATTAAAAACAAGACAAATCAATGAAACATCTCTACTTTGCAGTATGTCATGTCTGAGAGCCCTGACCCCCAGGCCCCGCCACGGAATAAGAGGCCTCCGTCCATATGATGGTGGCAAATGGGGTGGGGTAGAGCAGCTAGGGAGGAAATAACAAGCCTCTCAGAGGACAGGCCTAAAGCCCTCAGAAACACCTGTCACCCTGCAATGGACATCAGCCTCTTACTCCACTGACAGGCCTTCCTCCGGCTACAGGATCTGGACTGTAATTACAGGAAAGGCCATACCGTAAAGATGCGGGGAGGAGCTAATTGACCAAAAGTTCAATGTGCTGACTCAGGGACCGATGGCCAAGCCTTAAATTTCTTTTCCTCCAAAAGCCACTGATGTGCAGTCCATTAAGTGGCAACCATGCAGACGCAGGAGATGGGGTGCTTCCCACAAAAACACATGTGTGAGTCTCCACCAGAGACGCCTGGCCTTTGCATCAGAAAGGTCTTTGGAGTGCTGCCGGACAAGAGGATTTTCAAGAGGCACGAAACTGATTTTTGCTGGTTGTATGTTCTTTTGTGTGTTTGTTGCTTTGTGTTTGTTTCATGTTTGTTTATCGACCTGCCCAAGATGAAAAACCAAAGACACCACCTTGAGATCCAGACCTCCTCTAAGGCTCTGGTTCCCAACTCCGTTACCTTCCAATCATCATAAAAGACTGGAATCCTTGCTCTGCTTAGGAAAGAAGTGTTAGCATTAATCGATCCGAATAGAGAGAAATTTTCAGATGATCCCATATCATGCAGTGGGTAAGAACACAGACTTCAGAGGTTCAGACAACTATCTCAGCTGTATGCACCTGGCCTGGTTACTTATCTTCTATGTGTCTCAGTTTTCTCACATCTAAAATGAGGATAAGGGGCTTCCCTGGTGGCACAGTGGTTAAGAATTCACCTGCCAATGCAGGGGACACGGGTTCAATCCCTGGTCCGGGAAGATCCCACACGCCACGGAGCAACTAAGCCCGTGAGCCACAACTACTAAGCCCACACTCCAGAGCCTGCAAGTCACAGCTACTGAGTGTGCGTGCCTAGAGACCATGCTCTGCAGCAAGAGAAGCCACCGCAGTGAGAAGCCCGTGCACCGCAACAGAGTAGCCCCCCGCTCACCGCAACTAGAGAAAGCCCGCGCGCAGCAACAAAGACCCAACTCAGCCAAAAATAAATAAATTAAAAAAAAATTTTAAATGAGGATAAGATTGTGTTGAGGTGTTCGTTTATGTAAAGTACGCAGAAAGAGTGCCATGGTTATATATACATATAAGTGCACGCCAAGTGCTATTCTATATAGGTATTAGCTATATTTATTATGTTGTTTTCACTGTTATGTCATCGATCAGAACTTGTAAAGAATGACTCTCTTTAAACACCCTGAAGATATTACAAATGACCCACCTGACACTAGGGGCCTAGAATGACCAAATGCAATTGCTCCTCTCTACTGTAAGAGGGACTAACAGAAACACATTAATGACTCACACAAGTGGACACAGCTTGATGCAACACCTGAAACCGTGTGTGCACAAATCAAACCATACATCCAATCAACTTCGGCCAAACTGCCACTGCAATGGATGCTGCGAGGAATCCTCTCTGTTCCAGGAAATGCTGCTAGACCACAACAATGCTAACCACCTGTCTTAATACCCAAAGTCTTAACGGAGGACATTTTCTTACGCAGCTCCAGCTTACCGTTGGAGAATGAGGGTGAGGCCCGAGCAGACAATGGAACTCGGAAACATAGATCATTCCTTTCGGTAACTGGCTCGAAGCTTTCCCAGCCATCTGCCAGGAGGAGGGCCCAGCTGTGACAGCAAAACATTACTAAGATTCCCAAAGGTGTGACTGCTACGCAAGAGGCCCGTCTGTACTCTGCAGGAAGGACTATGATGCTTCTATCAAAATATCACTTTGTGAGGATGGTAGATAAAGAGTATCTCCCACACTGACCCCAGATGATTAGTCAGAGCCACTTGGAGTCATGGGCCAAGCATGATTCTGATTGATTAGTGATGCCTGTCACGGTTAAAGGACTTGGAAGTAGATGCACGCATGCCGGTACTCACCATTCCCATACTTATGGTGCACAAGTAAACAGTATAACAGGGATAAAGCTCCTGGTAATCTGCCAAAAGGCTACAGATTAAGGGAAAACACACATCTGGATGTGGTGTTGCACATTCTCTCAGAGCCACTTACTCCCTGAATTACAACTCTAGGTTGCTGCAAATTATTCGGGGCACAGAAGCACCCCAATAAAACTTCCCTTAGCCCAAAACACATATAGAAAACTTCCACATAAACCCAGTCTCCCTTGGGAGGGAAGGGAAACATGGACTCTGTAAATACCTCCCAGTGGCAGGCCCTGGGCTCTCTTCCCAAGGTCAGAGATCATGTCTTGGTCACTGCCACTGCCAAGGTTCCAGACAGACGTAGCAAAGTGTCTGACGTGATACACAATCCATCCAATATGGGTTGGATGTTGAACATGTTTGATTCCAACACAGCGTGTGGTGGGCTTTACACATGATGATAAAAGTGCGGCCATGAAGTCAGAGGAATGGGCTTAACTGCTAAAGGGCCACTGAGGTGGACCCTCCAGTGGACCGTGTCATGGGTCAACGTGCCCACTGTCTAGAGAGAAAACATAAGTAACTGAGTTTGGAGACACACACAGGTGCGCATGCACACCTTCAGAAGACACGTGTCCTTCGTGATTGTGGGGCTGAGAACACAGCCCTCATTCAATCTCTACTGGCCTTTGGCTCAAGCCTTCCCCTCACTCCCTATCGGCTGTACACACATCACTGTCACCTGACGGGACCATCTGCTGTACTCGCTGTGGAAATGCCACCTATCTTCTGGCTGTTCATCTAATCGCGACATGAAAGCAGCCAGCCAGGGACCTTCAGGGGAGAAGGAAAAGTTTCAGAAATCTCGAGAACGACCGCCAAGTGCACCCCACACGTCCTACTCTGCATTCTTAGAGGGGTGTCCCCCACTCTGCTTGAGACATTTCAGTAGCTAGGAGAAAGCCAGGTGAAGATACTGATCAGCAGCCCCGTGGGCTACAGAATCTCGATGCAGGTAACTGAGGGAGGAGGGGGATGGAAAGGAGGCACAATGGTGGCAGGTGACACTGGGTCCCCAGAGGCATCTGTTACCCGCCACCCCCCAGCCTCACATGACTGTTACTCAGAACAGCTTCTTAGGCTCGGGTTTTCCAGGGGTTTCAAGTTCAGCTCACATCTTCCAGCTTGCAAACAAAGAAACTTCAGGTGCGAGTCAGCGATTTGCAGTGTGACTGGATTTTGTAATCGCTCCCACGCACATGCAATGTACCCTCTCATACTTCACCCAAAAGCAAGACACTGAAGGCCGTTAGATGTTAAATACAGGCCAGCAAGAGGGGAGGGGGAGAATTACATGCAACCACTGTTCACCTATTAGGTGCCAGGCCTGGGTTAGAAATGGAATAAAACTTGGTCCTTTTCCCCAAGAAGCATGCCATCCAACGGGAACAATGACTGTGTAACTGAACAATCATGATACAGAAGCACCCATGGCATCAAGGGAGGAGGTGACGTTGTCTAGGAGAGTAGACGTCTGGGAAGGCTTCATGGAAGAGGTGACGCCAAGACCTGGGTTTTGAAGGATGAAGAGCAGTTTGCCGACAGACCGGTAAGCCCAGGACGGGAGGGGGAGCTCGGGGAGATGGCACAGCTGGCACCGAGGGTTCAGCCCGGTGAGCTCAGTTCAGGTTGGCTGAAGCACGAAGTTGCTCCAGGAGGGGAAGTGGGAGGGAAGGAGGCCAGAGCGGCTGGCCAGGCCAGGTCAGGGGCCTGTGAGCCACGCCGAGGACCTCACCGTGACCCACACCGAGGAGCTCACCGTGACCCTTCCGCAGGAGCTCATTGCTAGTTATATTTGAATAGCTCCCCTGCTCATGAGTCCTGTTTTGCAGTAGAGCAAATGGCAATGGGTAAGGTTCTCAGAGCCATTCTGTTCGCTAACTGGGCGCTTAGTCTGGAGGAGAGAAGGAGTGGAGCGTTGCATGGCAAGGGAATCCCCACACTGGAAGAGGCACCAAGGGGAAGACAGGAGTGGACTTGGTTTGCTGCAGGATACAGAACGGAGGGCAAGACGGCTGGATGTTCAAGTGGGCGTGCTCTGCAATTGAAAGACAGGCATTTCAGCAATGAGGGACCCACGTTCCATTTGGCCTCTGCACGAGGTCAAAAGTCCCTGGCTTCCCTATCCTCTGTCCTACGACAAACCAGAAGTCAGAAATCAGCCCAACGCTGGAAACAAATGAGCGTTCCTATTCTTCTTGGGCAGACTGTAAGTCCGTTTACAGGGCCTAAGACAAGGAACACAGGAGAATGCCACCAATGGTGAGGGCCAAAAGGAGCCTTGTGCAGTGACAGAAGACAGAGGGGACCACGTAAACACGAGCACAGCACATCAGTAACTCATTATGTCACTGTAAGAGCAGCTAATCATACCCGAAAGTTAGTACAATGCCACATTACTCCCAGGTCAAACAGCTTCCAGCCCTTCCAGGACGCTTCTATTGCCTCATGATGGACGATCAGTCAGGACCCTACACGATCCCCTATTCACCTCGTGTGTCCTTGATTAGGAAAAGTCGAGCAACCCTAAAAACAACGAGAACCCACCCCACAACTCCAAAAAAAATTTTTCCCCCGATCTGAACAAATCGTTTAGTGTAAAAATAAACAGAACTAGAAATTGTCTCTAATAAACTAATATTAGTCTCCCCAGAGGGTTAATTATGTCGCTCGGTATTTTAAGAAGAACAGAAATTGTCAGTTTCAGCAGATGTTCTTTTAAAGGAGTTGGTTCTCTGGGCAACGACGGGTCTTTGTTAGAGCTCACCCCAGTGGAATATAAACACTGAAATCATCCGCCTATCTGCCGCCCCCCTCCTCCGACAACTGGTACCCACACCAGTGATACACCCTTTGGTTATCAGCAGCTTTACGGACAAGTGTTCCAACCAGAACCGTGGTCTCAGATACCAGACAACCGGGTCTGAGGATTTCCAAACTCCCCTTCGACCACTGCCGAGACCCCAAAAGGCACCTGCCCAACATTACAAGCCGTGGCTTGGATGTTCAGCCCAAGGTCATTTTCATCCTATTCTTTTACCCTGGAGAGCAAAGACTAGGAGATCACAAAGAACCAGAGTTAGAACGTTCTGGAAATACAAGGCCTGTCCAAATTCAAACGGCGACATTCCAACATGTATAATGCACGTTAAATACAAGCATACACACGTATGTGAAAACTTCTTCTACGGAAGGAATGAGAATTTAAGTCGCACTGTGAAAAACTCATTAGAAAGAAAAAAAAGAGATCATGAATATTCCTATGGTTTTGTCTCCAAGGGCATTTTGCAGACACTGAGAGGTATGTTATCAGGGACACAGAGTGAGAGCTTCGGCCGAGTAAGGAGAGAGAAAGTCCTCCATGTCGGCAGTTCGTCATTCCAAATCGAACGTGAACCTGGCCTGGGGGTGTGGAGAGAATGTGGGATCTCGGTGTCTGACCGACCACTTCACTTGACCTAACATTTCGTTATCACCCTGCTCAGACTCACTTCGAAGACAGGGAAACTGAGGCTCGGGGAGATTAATAACGCCTACGTAAAATTTCACAGAATGTGCCTTCACGATTGATCTGCTGGTAAGGAGCGTGAAATCTCGTCTCGGCCAGAACGGTCAGCAGATAACGACTGATCTCCTTAGCCGTTTCTAAACGGGCCCACTCCTGTAGGACCAGGCACTCTGGGGAGACTGGGCACTTTCATGTCCTCCAGGCAGGAGGGGACAAGGCAGCCGAGGGCCATTATTTGAGCGGATGACCTCCATGGCATTAAGATAAGAGGGCAGTAAGCGCGGATGGAGCTTACTGAGGCCTGCTCTGCCCCTGAGCTAAGAAAGACACTCAGCGGTCATCATTTAATCTGAACACCCCACAACTCTGCCATGGAGATAGCACTACGTCCCTTCAGCAGGCAAGGAAACTAAGGTTCAGAGAGGTGAAGTCCACTGTCCCAGGGTCACACAGTCCCTAGGTGGCCCAGAAAGCACGTTCCGGTTCTGCCTGACTCACAGCCCACCTCCTTCCACCTCACTTGCTGTCTCAGCTGATGCCACCTCACCTGCTCTCACAGAACACCGACATTGCCCCCTGCAGCAGCTCTGAAGGCCCTGGGGTCAGCTATCTCAGGGCCCAGGGGCAAGGTGAGGCCAGCAGGGGATCGATCTGATCACGCTCGGAGGCCACGAAGGCAGACCCGGCTGAAAGTCAGAGAGCCCCAGGACTGTAGAGGAAAACTCAGGAAAAGCTCCCTCTCAGCCCTCTTGGGCCTGAGGAAAAAAAAAAGGACTCAGGTGTAGCGCTGCGCAGGTTAAACATGATACACACTCCAGGGGGTGCCCTTCACCTAGACTGGATACAAAGGGCCCCGAGAGGTGAGCTGGGCAAAACGTGCTTCACTGATGGGAGGGACCGTGGAACGCCCACAGAGCGATCCTGAAATTCATCCTGCACTATCTGTTCAGACTATGTCACCTTAAAGGCCATCGGGATAAAGAACTTCCTCTGAATAAAGAACCATCTCTCACATCCCCTCCATCCCCAGCCAAGGGTGGCGGGAACCTTTCAAGTCTTCCACAAGGCACGCTGCCCAGGCCCCAGGGAGACGCCCACCGGCCCTACAGGTAAGAAACGAGCCTGTGGCCACAGCAAGCAACCGTCAGAGAAGGAAGAAAAGGCCCAGCCCCACCCACTCTAGAGACCCCGTTTCTGATGCGTTCCTTCCTCAGGAGCCCAGCAGATGCGGGAGAGTGGTCCCTGGGTAAAAATACTGCTCCACTCATTCCTGGCTAGGTCCCCTGGGCAGAAATTGATCTGGTGACATAAGGATGCCTTATTCCCAATTCCAGTGTTTTGGGGGACTGGATGTCCCTAGAAGCCAGGTAAAGAGAGGGTTAAATACAACGAGAGGATCTCTATTTTTCCTTTCCTGTACTTTTACGTGGTTAAGAACTGGTTCTCAACCCCGGGGCCATTTTGCCCCTCCAAGGGCACCTAACAGTATTCGGATCCATTTTTTTCATTATCCCCTCTTGGGTATGGGGGTTGCTACTCCATCCAGGGATGCTGCTAAACATCTACGTCCAACACACAGGACAGAGCCTCACAACCAAGAATGACCCAGCACCAAACGCCAACAGTTCCTGGGTTAAGAAACCCCGGACTAGAAGGAATGCCTACAATAAGTCCCAGACAGACAACCAGGGGCCGTGACTTCCGAGCGTTCAAAACCCGCGGCGCAGGACGGTCCTGACGATATAATGACATGCAAAAGTGTCACCTCAGGGAGTGACTCACTTCAAAAGTGGGGGCAGATCCTAACAGATCCTAACAGACCTCATTAGTCCGTATTAGTAGATGGGATGCGGGGCTGTGGAAACAATTCCCAGAAGCTCAACTCTGCTGATGCATCTTCTTTTTTTTCAGTGGTGGCGGAAATAACCAAATCCTTGCTTTAGTCATTCAGGAAAACCTAGCACCTGTCTATATCAACATGCTGGAGATGGGGGGGAAAAAAAAAAACTGAAAAAAATATAAATTATTTATCCAGCATAAATATTAAAGAAAATTGCAAAACAGAGTCTGGTGTCACCATGCTGTTGTTACAGAATCATCTCGTTATAGCTTCTGGCAAAACACTGTTATCCTTAATATCAGTACAACGGAATTGTCTGGGATGCACCAGCCAGGGTACGTGTGTCTGCTTGCTGTCGAGGACACTTAGCGGCCTGCCAACAGGCTCATCACACCCCAGCGGAAAACTGCGCAGGGATGTCCTGTTAGGAATAAGACTGAATTGGGAATAGACCATGGTCTTCATCTGAACACAGGATGCAATCTGATACTGGCAGGCAATCAGACACACACAGTGGTGCGGCCGCACCCTGCTGTGACCGACTCCAGGGAGCTACATTTCCAAGAATCTTAGGAGCTGGCTGCTGGACACACCCACTGTTCAACATTAAATTATATCAGCTCATGATTAAACAAGCTATAGGAAAAAAAACAACAAACGTAAGAGAGACTCAAAATCTAGTACCTCTGAATAATTTTAGTATGTTTATAATACTAAAATGTTTACTAAAATTTTACTGCACTCTTCAGTACGCTAAAAAGTTTAGCATATTGTCCATGCTCTTGAGGTCATTCAAATGTCTATTTATAATGCGTCTGTATACTGGAAGTATTACATATGCATGTATATGATATAAATATATAATATATATGTAGTTGTAATATATATGAAATGGTAGGGGCTTGTACATCCCATTTTAGCCGAAAATTTTATACTAAATTTACGAAAATTTTCACACAATTTTTAGTATGCTAATAATTTTAGCATATTATCCATGCTCTCAAGGTCATTTATGTATCTGTATTTCCACTGCGTACAGTGGAGATATTACATACATTCGACTTGAAGAAATACCCAGTATTTATCTAGGATACACTGGATTGGCCCAAAAGTTTGTTCAGTTTTAAGTAACAGTAAAAGACATTTTTCATTTTCACAAAGAACTTTATTGAACAATGTATTCACTAACCAAATGAACTTTTGAGCCAACCCAATAAATAGATAATGATAAATATATTTTTAACACATATAGAATGGTATGGGACTGCCCATCCCATCCCAGCTCCATGCTTCCTAACTTCCTGCTGGCCATGGTGTGAGCATGGATACTGCAATAATCAGGAAACACCATGAATCGGAATCTGTTGCCCTCCCCGAGAGCTGGTAGTTAACCATCCAGCAGCATACCACCCTCCGCAACACACACACACACACACACACACACACACACACACACGAAGGCACCACTGGGACTGCAGTGGCAGGCACAAAGGGATTTTGTTTTCGAACAAAACATCTATTGTTCCAAGTTTAGCAAACTCTTTGCGGCAGCTACGTGGACTCCTAGGTAACCAAGAAGTTTAATAAATCTGTACGCTGAAAATTAAACACTGTAAATAACGTATCCGCTGAGGCTTCCTGGCCGGCCCGTTGGGCCTCTGTGGAAGAATGATCCATGCTGACATTCTGAAGAAGGTTGGCAAAAGAAGCTCGGGGAGGAACAGCGGAGAAAAGTAGGTTTCCTCTCAGTAATGGGTGGAGCTGCACGCTGGGGAGAGGGAGCCTGGGAGACGGGGCCCGGCAACCTGCTCTTCTATGTGCAGCCAGCATCCCAGCACCCCAACCAAGCTGCAGCCCCAGATCAGCAGTGCAACTGCTCACCTGTGAGCAGATGTCCTTCCCGCGATGGGCAGCGCGCTTTCAGGGCAGCTGAACAAACACACGCTCCACCCCGCCCCGTCACCCCAGAACACAGGGTAGGTGAATTTAGCAGGCTGTCAAATGTTTGGGGGGGGTTATGTTGTAGAAAAATGACTTTCCACTTTTCCAGGCCGGGGGGAAAGGGGCTTTGGATCCCAGGGAGGATGAAGCGGAAAGAGCCTGAGGGTTCCCCGCCCCCAGGAAGAAACTTGAAAAGGCACTTCCTGTGGAGTCCAAAATCGCCGCATTGGGCAGGACCCACGCAAAGCCGTCATTTGACATCCACCACCAGAAAGACTGTTTTAACTGAAACACAGTTTGACTGTAAGTGCGGAGCCGGGGGAGGTTGCGTGTGCGTGGGGACTAGGCGATAGGGAACTCTGTACTTTCTGCTCAGTTTTGCTGTCAGCCTAAAACTGCCCTTAAAAAGAGTTTATTAATGAAAAAAAGTGCACATAGCCCTCAGAGCCCTGTATGCAACTCAGCTGTTTCCTTTCCGCATGGGAGTCCGCATGGAAGGTCTTTCCGCGGTGGTCCCAGGGTGTTTCGTGGGGCAGGCAGGGTTCCCAGGCAGCCTCACCACGCTGTTGCTTCACACATCTGTACTGGGTGTGTCGGCCTCACTGGAGGTCAGAGCGGGAGTGTCTTCCCAGGTGTATGAGCTTCACAGTGTGTGTACACCCTGAAAACCCAGTGGAAAGATCCCCAGGCCTCCCATGAGGTAGCTTTTAGAGAAATGGCGGCAAAGGCATCATGCCTATCGATTCTCCTCCCTCCACACCCATCCATGTTCCAGAACCGTGATGCCGGGACAGCTTCGGCAAACTCCATCACTTCTTTGAGGCTGACAGAATTTGGTCCACTTCCTATATTTCATTCCGGCGCGGGGCGGGGGGCGGGGAGGGCAGGGGGAAGAACTATCTATTTTACCTAGGAAATGTAAAAGTAACAATCTGCTCAGTGAGCCCAACCTTTAAAGCCCTGCATCCACTCAACTGCTACATGCAAATACTCCTGCTTTCCACCTCAATAATTATTAAGTTCTAATGTAAAGCCCAATTTCTGCTTAAGTATGCGTGATTATTAGACTACAAGTCAATTGTGGATAACACGCAGATATAAATGCAGCTAATAAGTCTTACTGTAATGATTAATCAATTTATGAATACATTATTTAAACTAATAGCTCAGGTAGGGTATCTTAAACAACTTACAGAGCACATCGACCAATTCAAATACCAGCTGCTGGATCAATAGGAAACTGTAAGTAAACTCTGGGGAATAGGTATACTTGCAAAAAAAAAAAAATGTGAACAAAAGGGACATGGATGAAGGAAATCTACAACAATTTCCATTTTTAAGACAAATGTAGAGACCTGTAATATATGCCAAAGCTTAAAGGGAAATGATAAAAAAAAAAAGTACACTGCTGCAAACTGTGCAGGTCATACAAACATATGTTTACACACTTTTGCATACTTTTGCAAACAGACTGTATATTAAAGTTAATTTTGATTCCTTAAAAAATGATTCATTGGGTTCATTTCACTGCAAGGTACCACATTATCTATGTATCTATAAATGCCCCTTTAACAGAAAAGAAAAAAGGTGAGATTAGCAATTTTCCTGAAAGGGGGCTCATGTTCCAACTAAGACACCAGGGGACACCTGTCCTGTTAGAGCCACAGAGGTCCCCCCCCCACTGTTAACCACAGGGGGGGTGTGGAGTTGTGAGCCAAGCAAACCCTCAAGTTTCAGCTCTCTCCTTTCCCAGTTTTTTTTTAATGAAGGCTAATTAATGTGAGTTTAATAAATAAACCAAAAGGACCCTGATTTCCAAAGGTATGATATTTTATCAAAGCTTCAAGTGATGCTGCATTTTAAAAATTTAATTAGTATCTTGCGAGATCGGCCACACATTATTGAGTAAGTAACAGCAGCTAAGTGAAGCAGATGAAATATTGGTAAGCGATGCAGCCCACAGTATAAGTATGTGAAGGGGGTCAGAGGTTAATCCCTATTGATTTTCTGAGTCTGCGTACAGCACCGCTGGGAGAGGCCAGTTCTGTTGGCAATCAGCTACCACAAATACATTATAAATCTTACTGTCCACCTTCACTGATCAGTGTCACTTACTTCCTTTGCTAAAGACCATTAAGAAACTACTGGAAAAAAAAAAAAAATCTACCCAGATGCGGGCAGAAAGGAAAGCATTTTCAAAGTCTCCCGTGTCAGAGAGTGCTTTTGGGGATGGAGGACTTGCCTGGAAGCAGAGGCACACTTCCGGGGGCTGGCCTCACTCACTGAGGGCGACATGCATAAACACAGAGTGTTTTTCAAATGACTTCAAGGCCAAATCAAAAATGGTAGAAGGAGCTTTCCTACTGAAGTGCATGGGGAAAAAAAAAAAACAAACAATAAAATGAAGGAGTCAAACACTATCGCTAACGTGGATGAGAGGCCATCTCCAACTTGGTGCTGTGAAATTTCGGCCTTGGTGCAACCGTGAAGAGTAACCTTCAGAGCCCCTCGTGACCAGGGGCTCCTTCCAAATGTTTTCCTCTCTCCTAAAGCTGGCCCCCAGTACGTAGAAGGCTCAGCCCTCTCAAACCTGGGTGCCCACCTCCAGTGCACATCCAGAAACATGTGTGAATGACTGTTTCTTGTTCATGCCATTCTCTCTTTTAACAGATTGTATAATATGTCTCCTGTATGCCTGGCACTCTCGCTAGGCATGAAGAACACATGAATAAGACAGTGCCCTTCCCAGAAAAATGAAACACATGTCCTTCGACGTACCATCGACTCACATACAACACAGTCCTGGGAAACAGTCATGGTGCTACTAAGTGCTCTGTCAATGACTGGCTGTGTGACACTCCACCAATTACTTAACCTCTCTGAGCCTCAGTTTCTTCACCATTATAAAGTGGTGGATAATAATAGTGAGGGTAGTAATAGTGGTTGGGAGATTAGAAGTCACATGAAAAGCACTTAGCACAAGGTCCAGTAAGCATTCAATTAATGTTGCTTAATTTTTTAAAAAAATTGTGGAGCTATTTGACATTGAGAAAAACAAGTGATCCCTTTCAACTTCTGTTTCTCTAGTGGGGATTATGAAATTATGATCTAAAAAGATACGGAGCCGTCAGATCTACCATTCCATCCAAACACATGTATCATAGCCACAACTTCTCAAAGCAGGCATGACGATAACAAGCAGGTTCTAAGTTGTTATTGTTTAGAAATAGATTTAAAAAAAAAAAAAAGCCCTCAAAAGGCACATGAGAGCAAAACCTACCAGAAATCCAGACGTTGGGTAGCTCAGCATTAACTAGGGATACACAGAAAGTTAAGGAATCTTTGGGCAAGGAAGAGTCCCCTTCCTGCACAGAAATCATATATTTTATTTTAAAAGGCCAGCCCCAGAAAGATGAATAGCAAAGCTGTGCAGAAATGTGTCATTCCGGTACAGTTTTCACAAACACAACTCTCCTATCATCTCCACCACACACACACACACACACACACACACACACACACACACACACTTCCCCTGCCCTAAACAAAAGACGTGGCAAGCTTAGATAAAGTTCTAGAGAATATGTCCAGAATGTTGGGGAAACATTCTCAATCTTTGCAATTTTTCAGTGTAGCCATGTGCTAATGTCAGGTTATATCTGAAAAAAATTTAAATTAGGGAGTGGAAGGTGAGGACAGCTCTTCTACGGTTAATGATAAACAAAGGCACACCCCACACAGTCCCCATCAAAGTTCAGTCTCTGTGCCATAACTCTCTGTTTCAATCAATGGCGTTTTTTCCCCCTTACAAAATACTTTTCATTTCAGGGTTTTCAGCTCTGCTGAAAGGATGTTCTTCTAGCAGCCAAATGGTGATGAACAGGGCAGGATCCCAAATGAACAGTGAAAACCAAGACAGGCAGCAGCCACAGAGTCTCTTTAAAACCTTAGAGGCTCCAGACTGTTTTAACTGTGCACCTTTGTTGGTTAGAAAAATGCAGGGCACATACCTGATACATATCTACTTGTTCATTTATAAATTATAAACTGGGATCACTCTATTAGCTACTATCTCAAGGTGTGGCATAGCATTAGAATGATGCAATTTCACCTCGTTTTGCCAACTTAGATTTCTGCTTTTTAAACGACTTCTAAGATCTGCTCAAATTGTCACTGCATTTACCCTGGAACGGAGGAAGGGCTCATATCAGGAGTAACTGAAGTACTAATGCTGCCATTTCCTTCCTGCTCACTGGTGTTTGTGTTGTTAAGTATTATCCTCAAATGCTGGTCTCTTTGGCAGAAATCTTTTTAAGCCTTTTGTTCATTTCGTGAGGGATGCTTCAGTTCAAACCACATAATCTAACATCTCAATCCATTCGACTGGGCACACATGCAAAACTACAGTGCATTTTCCGGGGCTGAAAGGCCACAAGGAGCAGAGGCTGCACAGTGGACCCTCGGCTTGAAGAAATACCCAGTCTCACTCCAGAAAGTCTTGCATATCATACGATGCTCGTGACCCTGTGAGGTCTGGAGAGGGTACCCACATCAGTGCCTCTGTGTAACATTGGGAAACATCAATGTTTCTTAATTGAGAGTGAACACCACGTAGCAGTTAAGAGTGCGGACCCAGAAGCCAGATGGTGTGAGCTGGAATCCACCGCCTTGCTCATCTGGACAATTTGGATAACAACAGTACTACCACACAGGACACTGGAAAGGATGATATGTGTAGATTCATGTAAAGCACTTAAAAGTGCAGCACCTGCCTCCCAATAAATGTGTTGAGATCTTTAACAATGAACAGAAGAGTGTAATGGACAAGAGGAGAAGCTGTGACGGTCTCTTTTGGAACGCCCGCGGGTCATCCTCCACACCTGGAGACTTCTGCTCTAGAGCAGTGCTGTCCAACGGCACACTCTGCTGTGATGGAAATGCTCTGCATCAACACAACCCAGGAGGGGAGCCGAGCCACCAACCACAGGTGGCCATCAAGCACTTGACGTGCAGCTAGGGTGACTGAGCAACTGAATTTTTAATTTTAATTCATTTAAATGTAAAGAGCCACACGTGCCCAGTGGCTACCATCCTCAACAATGACATCCCAGAAGCTTAACTCATTCTCTGCAAATGAACTGTCCTCTACAAGATGGAGATCGATTCTGCAATCCATCACCTTGCCTCAGAGAAGACAAGGCTGCTTAGATGAGCTCAAGCCAGCCTGCTTCTGGGCTCTGAAGCCAAGAGAATCATCCCCGTTAGCCCCTAGGTTCTCTTGTCTCTTAGATGCTCCATTTTATTTGCCATTGGGTGTACTGTCCTCAGGAAGGGGCAGTGATGGGGGGCACCACTGGGTCAGCATTACCAGAGGCCTCTAAGTTGTGCTGGCTGGGCTTCTCCTAGCTCAGCTTGGCTTTTACCCCTGGTATGGGTCTTGAGTTTTGGCTCAGGGAGCTCTAAATCCTGCCTCTGACCCCTGCCGAAGCTCCCAGGCCAAGTACTTACACTGCTCTATTTGTTGCCCTAGCCTCCGTCCTCACCTTGTAAAGGACTGCCCACACTCTACAGATGGACCTCTGTGTCAACTCTCCCTAAGACAAGGGCCACACGATTTTTGGGGGGCCGCCAGACCAATGCCAAACTATTCTAGAGACTGGGATGCATCTTATCTCCATTTTCACTACATAAAGTATCTCCTTCTATGTGATAAGGCCAAAACGAGACTTCATTCTAAAAACATATTCTTCACGGTATTCAGAAACATGGTATTTACCACCAGGAGTACTAGCTTTATAAAGTCCAGATAAACTACAGTCATAAGTAAAAAAAAGCTTTTTTCAACATTATAACGAACATTAGAACCCACGGTTGAGTTAACCCAAGAATGAGTTAGGTCTCTAACCCAAGGCTGAGTTAGGTCTCTGTTTCCACTTGTTAAAGTCATCTGCAAATGTCTTTGACTTCCCCGCTAGACAGTGAGCTTCTTGAGGGCAATGGCTGATGCAAATTCAGATGCACATCCCTAAGGTCTGCAGTACTGCCTGACATACAGTAGGTACACAGTACACACTGGATGGATGGGTGCGTGGGTTGATGGATGGATGGATGGAGTTCTACAGTACTGGACTGTTTGCTAATCCAAACTGAGAGAAAGGAAACAATTCCAAAATCTGCCCCTCTTATCAAGGTATTTTTTCCTTTCTTTTCCAAACACTCTTAACATATGGGAAACAAATAGAGCATTGCTAAACCCTACTTATGTTTTAGGGAGGCTGGATATCCAAGATTGTGACCCCTACAGCCAAGGAACGACGCTCCGTCGATCCTAACAGACAAGTTCGTGACGTCTATAGAACGATAAAATGAAAGGAAGAAAGAGGCCGCGATGGCAACATCAAAACCAAATGGAATACTGGAAATAAGTTAATGAAATTACATTACAGATTCAGCTTACTCAGAAAGGGCTTGTCCAAGGGAAGGAGAGAGGAAAAAAAGAATGGCTCACCACCAGAACCAGCTGTCTAGTTTGAGCACACACCGTATGCATATTCATAGGTACCACAGGAAATTAAGCACCATTGGAACCGGCGTTAAAACTCTCTCCCGCCAGCTAGTGCAGTGAACTGGCCACTCAACAGCCCCCTTGTGGCCTGGAAGAATTAATGCAGCTTCCCCAGGTGTGAAGGTTCTTCCTGGGGTGAGGTGGGATATGGGGGGCATACATGGAGCCCTGTGGGCGGGGGAGAGTGGGGGCCTGGGGGGACACTGCTCAACCACATGCAGAGGTGTTAGATGTGGCCCCGTTTCATGGATGGAGGGCAACGCAACATTATCAACACTTCTTTTTCTTTCCAGGATCCAGAAAGGAACCTGGGCGTGCACGCCTAATCAAACTAGCACATGCTTACAGAAGAAACAGATCAAATGAGCTCAGTATTTCCATTTAAAAATATCATTTAAGGGAATTTTAAGCTGTCTGAAAAGATGGATACACTGTGTTTGTTTTCTACATTAATGAGCTATAAAAAGAATGGAATGGGCCATAAATACAGTATTTGGTAACAGCCTTTAGTAAAAATGCTACTACTTGTGTTTATCATTTATATGCTTGTATACAACCTCAAAATTGATTACGTTTTAAACTGTACATAACTTGCTGTGTTTTTCATTTTGTGCTGTACTGCGAACATTTTTATAACTCAGTTAATATATTCCATATTTTGTGTTCTTATTGATTATGAATATTTCTTTAGGGGATTTTATTGCTTTTAAAATAACAAATGTTGGGTATTAAAAAATAGAAAAACCTATTGCAGCTTTTGTATTTTTCTTTCCCCTGGTAATTCTAATATGTACATTTGAGCATGAACATATAACCAGAATATCTTTCTGTATCTTTACAGGTATCTGTATCTTTACAGGTATCTGTATCTTTTATACTTCCTCACATTAAAATTAAAAATCGACTAATACAGGGCATAGTAAAAGAATCAGATTTTTCAAAGGAAACCCACCATTTAATGTGTTTGACTTGAATTCATAATCTGTTCCTTCAACAATCAAAAAATTAAAGTGCCAAAAGATTATCTGCACGTAACACGAAGGTTTTACATCAAGTATATATTATCTTTCCTAATTGCCATTTCAGTTTATAGGCTACAGTATGATTTATATATATGATATGATTTCACTATTAATTATCAAATTGAAAAAAATAAAATCTCACATTATAAATTCTCTCCTGGAAATTAGTTTTATTATTTTTTCCATAATCCTATCACACAAGCTGTAAGTGCACTGCGGCATGAACACTTTAATTTTTCCAGTTAGTTTTAAGCAAGCCCAGAGGTGAGGTTTAATAAGGATCAATGGCACTTTATCTGGGACAGGGCCTCTTCACAGCATGCAAATTACACAGTAACACTTAAAAAAAGAAATAGATTTAATTAAAAAAAAAAAGTAGAACCACAGGCTCTGGAAATTCAATTAAAGGATTTATGCAAAGGTTTGCTAGGTTTTTATATGCAGTTACTGCTTACATAATGAGCTTTTCATATTAAAAATCAATAGGTAATCTAGACTAGAAGATCATCCCCTTAAATACATTTTTGAAATCAATTTGAAAAATAGTCCATCAACTGCTGTGACTACTCTTGCTGCTTCGATTACACTAAAAGCAATATTTAGATTGTAAGACGTGCTATGGAATACCTATGCTTGGATATTGCTTTCAAGGGCTCTCATACTTTTGAGTGCCTAAGATGATCCCTAGTAATTCTAGATTGTGTTAAATGCATAAATTATTTAATTACGAACAAAAAGCCCACAGACACAACCCCATTGTATTTACAAGGGTTAAATGAAAGGAGGAGAAAGACAAAAGGAGGAGCTGAAGGAGGAAGGGAGGAAAGGAGAAAGAAAAAGAAAGAGAAGGAAGGAAAGAAGGAAAGGAGGGAGAGAGAGAGGGAGAACAAAAACAAAAAAAAGAAAAAGAACAGAACAACCTTTTCTAAATTAGTCTTTGCTATCTCAATGGCCTATTGTGTGTTGGCTACTTAGCACTGGGGAGATATGCATTTCACTTTAAAACTCATTTACGTCTTCAATCAAGAAAGCAATCAGCTAGCTCTCACTTAAGCCGACTTGCCATCCTCTGTGATAATGGGGGACAGGTCTTGAAACTGAAAGCCGGTGCTCCAACTCTATCCAATGAGTGCACCATCGGTCTCACGGCCAAGATCGGCCAGGATGTGGTAACAACTAGAACACCGAACAGGCTTCCATGGACACGCTGGAAAATGACCCTCATATAAGGGGAAGCACTGGGAAGGGTGTAGGAAAGGGGAAGAACCCACGTAGGTCCAAATCTGAACTCTTCCCATTTGTACGATAAATTAAGAGAACCGTTCTTTCTTTTGTTTTAAAAGTTCTTGTTTCTAAAAGGTATGGTCAGCACTCGGCGTCCATCAAGATGAAAACTGGGCCTCAAGTGATCTTCAATTCAAGTCAGCCTCGTAAAAGCAGGCCTAAACTTTATAAAGGACGCACTTATAACAAAGCAGCACCTTCCTCTTCTTCTGCACAACTTGGGGAAGAAATAAGCAAAAATACTGACAAACCCAAATTTATCCATCTACCCAAAGGTCCTATTCCCTGCAAAGGTAATACTTTCAGAAGATGCTGAGCCAGCCAGCCTGGGTAACCGAGGAGAGCCCAGGGCAGCATGAGGAGGTCCCTGCTCTCAATATACAGAGTGGAGAAGAGGAGGACAAGAGGAAGAATAAGATGAGGAGGCACCTTCTACTGTCTGAGATACTGGAGGCGCTCACACTGTGTTTCCTAAAGCAGGATCCTGGACGTGATCCTATCCTATCGTGGGCTGGTCTTTCTTTGGGATGTGCCTACCGGTGAGCTGAAGGAGGTTTTAAGGGCCGAGGCACCAACACTCGCTCTATCAGCCATGCATGTGTGTACCTGGCGAGCACTGCGGAGCACCTAGGACGTGCTTGGCACGGCCAGGTGCGGCGGTGATGACAAAGATGAATCCAGGAGAGCCAGCGTGCTCAAATAGGTTAAATGTGACTGTAGGCACATGTATTCTGTCTCTAAAATCTTACATGTATAAGAAAGAAATAACAAGCAAGAGGCTGATGAACAAGGAGGCGCGGTACCTGGAAACCGTGATGCTCAATGGAAGAAGCCAGTCACAAAGGACCACGTGCTGTTCAATCCCATTTATATGCAAGGTCCAGGAGAGGCCAATCGGTGGAAACAGAAAGTAGATCCATGGTTGCCAGAGGCTGGCGGGGTGATGGGGGTGTTGGGAGGTGATGGCTGGGGGCTGTAGGCTTTCTTTCAGTGTAATAATATGCCCTACAATTGACTGTGATGGTGGGTGTACAACCCCATGAACGGTCATGAGGTTGTGCACTTTAAATGAGGGAATTGCACAGTGTGTGAATTTTATCTCAATGAAGTTGTTACGAAAAAAATGAGGTGTGGCTATGGACTGTAGTCTGAATAGCAGTAGCGTCAAGAAAAAGCAAAACGAAATCTGCAAAGGAAGGAATGAGGTTGGAAAAAAAAAAAAAAGACTTCGTTTTCCACCTGCGCCAATCTGGCAAATAAAACATTTCAGCTTTCTCCTTCTCCACAACATACTTTCTGTGACAATCAGTTTACAGACGTGCAAACATAAACAACTGGCTTCCTATGGCAAGGTACTGAAATCAAAATAAGTAGAACCTTCTGTCACTTGGAAGGAGTGCTTCCGGCGTAAAATGTCCCTCGTTAGTATGATCAAAACGTCAAATACGAAGCCGTTTTGTAACAATGTGAGAGGTGGTAGTAATGGAAGTTTGAACAATGTTAACACTTAAAATTTCAGCAAAACCATTTCAATCCATAAATGTATAAAAGTCATTTTACAGTGTGCTTAACAGTCAAGACCAAGAGCTGTTATAAAAGAAGACACCCTCAATGTCACTTCCTTTTCTTTTATTCTTATTATCACATTTAAATCTCTCTGTAAAAGTGGTCTTGATAGGTAACTTTATTACACATTTCAAGACTATTCATTCTGAACAGAACTTCTCCTCCAAGAATCTAACAGCTAAAGAGAGCCCACTTTCCCCTCACCATCCCTAAATGATACCCTAACCACAGAGCGGCAGAATGGCAGAGCGCACGTGACAAGGACGTGGCCTGCTGCGCCACGCGATGGCTCAATAAACTTAGAGGTGACTGTTTTGGTTGGCTGCAACGGTCCTTAGCTAACACCTTACTGTTTAGCTTGCAAAAACCTGGGAGTAAAGAGTAGGGTAGACAGGGAAAGTCAGAGTCAGGACTTAGTGAAGAGAAAGAATTCCAGAAAGTAGGCATGAGATCTGTATCAGCATAGAGGGCAAGAGCACAGTCTGATCTTTTCTCATTTCTCTGGGAGAAGAGGGGCAACCATCTCCCGTCCATCACCTCTGCTCACAGGTAAGGACATCTCCTGAAGTGGGGTTAGCCAACTTGTCTGTAAAGGGCAGTTAGTAAATATTTTCAGCTTCACAAGCTGTATCCCATCTGTTGCAATTACTCAACTCTGCCATGGTCACGCTATAGCAGCCACAGACAACACACATGGATGAGCAAGGCCATCTTTCAAGAAAACTTGATTTAAGGACAACTGAACTTAAATCTCATATAGTTTTCATATATCGTGAAACTTTTTCTTTTGATATCTTTCCAGACGTTTAAAAATGTAAAACCGGGATGCACAAAAACAGGTAGCGGTTCAGATTTAGCCCAAAGACCATGGTTTGCTGTCTCCTGTGCTAAACCACAGACCAGCCAGCAAGGAGGTAGACCAGTAATCCTGTCTTGACTTGGGACTCATCTGGCAGATACCCTATCTGGTAACCAAATGGTGTAATATTCTTCAAGGTGGCAAAACCTGATGGCATGCATTCCAAATTGTGTGCATTTTACAGAACAGCAAGACAACTTAGTTTCTATGGACTGAAATTTATATTCTAAACTTTCTGAATTTCTTCCTTAGGAAACAATTATAAAGGCCTCAAGTTTTCTAGTATTTAAAAATGAACAGAGGCTTCGAGAACTAATAGCTTTGGAATACTCAGCTGTGGAGACACAATGGCCTTGGCTCATGAGAAATGAGGTTGACTACATGAGGTTGACTAAGTCGTGCTTAGGAATTCCACCGTTAAAGGCCCAGGTTATGAAACGCAACATGCAGCCAGTTCTTTGCATTCATGCTTCTACCTGGTTGGGGTTTAATCTGAAATATAAACAGGGACTGATACTTACAGTGTTACTTTTCCCTCGTTTGACTTTGATTTTTCACCAACCTTTTGACCACTGCAAGCACAGGTGTCTAAGAAAAATACATGCACAAATTGGCATCATAGTAACTAACTGGAACAATCGAAGGAATGACTTGACTGAATAAAATGAAAATTCTAAACTGTGTTATATTTCTAAAGAAGCCTATCTGTAGTATTCCAAGTACATGTAGAGTCAGAAACTTAGTAACTATTATCTGGAATAGTTTTTTGTTTCGTTTTGTTTTGTTTTGTTTTTGCGGTACGCGGGCCTCTCACTGTTGTGGCCCCTCCCGTTGCAGAGCACAGGCTCCGGATGCACAGGCTCAGTGGCCGTGGCTTACGGGCCCAGCCGCTCCGCGGCATGTGGGATCCTCCCAGATCAGGGCACGAACCCGCGTCCCCTGCATCGGCAGGCGGACTCTCAACCACTGCACCACCAGGGAAGCCCTATCTGGAACAGTTTTGGTGAATAGGGAAAAAAATGAAAACTGATATATTAAAAAGCTTTTAAAGTTAATTTAATAACTCACACACCTACCTCATGATGATATTTACACGATTCCTTGGCAGGGAAAAATCCTTAGTATTAACGTTATTATTATTTTGATTAAGAGTGATAGAAACTGTAGCCTAGTACAGGTCAAATGATGTTGCGGTACTAGTGTTTATATATTTTTATCTTCTAACCAACGTGGCCCAAAGAAAAAAATTTTTGAAAACATGAGGCAATAACCATAATGTACACGGGTCTGAGGACAAAGTCAAAGTGGCAACAGTATAGGAAAGGTCAGAGGTTCAGATACCACTTCATAGATTTCACGCATGATGCCAAGTTCTGAAGTCATCATATCCCACCCACATCACCGCAACAAAAAAGTGCTGCTGGGACTTCCCTGGTGATGCAGTAGTTAAGAATCCGCCTGCCAGTGCAGGGGACGCAGGTTCGAGCCCTGGTCCGGGAAGATCCCACATGCCACAGAGTAACCAAGCCGGTGCACCACAACTACTGAGTCTGCACTCTAGAGCCCATGAGCCACAACTACTGAGCCTGCACTCTAGAGCCCGCGAGCCACAACTACTGAGCCCACGTGCCACAACTACTGAGCCTGAACTCTAGAGCCCGCGAGCCACAACTACTGAGCCCACGTGCCACAACTACTGAGCCTGTGCTCTAGAGCCCACGAGCCACAACTACTGAGCCCACGTGCCACAACTACTGAAGCCCGCACATGGCAACAAAGAGCAGCCCCGGCTCGCCGCAACTAGAGAAAGCCCGCACGCAGCAATGAAGACCCAACACAGCCAAAAAGAAAAAATTAAAATTAATTAATTAATTAATTAAAATGTGCTGCTGAGAAATACCCGAATGGTGAAGAAAGGCTTCCTATGGTAAAACTGGTAACTTTCTAGAAACACTGCACTGGAGTGGTTCTCATATGAAGCAAAACGTAATTATTATTTTCAAAGAGACAAATGGGGTAAATGATGACCGTTGTATTCTCGCCCCAGAGGATTATCCAGAATCCCTCTAAAAACTGTATCCCATATTTGCATCCATATGTTTATTGGTGGTTCATTAATGGGAAGGAAAAGGAAAAGCAGACCTAGGATGAAGAAACATGCCTGACTGTTGTGCAGCTGCTAACTCTAGTCAGTGGTCCCACGACGGGAGGGCCATTCTCTCTGCCATTCGTTTCCCCCGCCCCACTCTGCTGTTTCGTGACGGCAAGAAGGTGGCTGTAGCTGTTGGCATCACATCTGCATTCGGAACAGGAGGAGGAGGGAGGGAAAACAGCAGCAACACCTTGCCTTTTCCTCTGGAAGCAGAACGTCCCCAAGAAGGTCTACTGCAGATTTCTGCTTTGACTTGCTGGCCAGAACTGTCACCTGGCCACCCTCAGCTCCTGTAGCGAAGCCGTGAAGCTGAGAGAACCATCATCCTCTCCGGCCTCTAGAGCAGAAGGTAGACATGGCGCCTGGCACACCAGACGCTAAGAATGGAGTCTTGCTTCCCCAGGAGGCTGAGACTGTGCAGGGCAGGGGGTTGAGATCGGGGAGGGCTTCTTTACCTCTGGCTCTCTCCGGAGTCAAACACGGGAAGGACTCTGGCATATAAGGAACTGAGAATCCAAAGTGATTTAAAACAAACAGGCAACGGGACGTCATGCAGGGCAAAGGCGCGCTACTGGTTCCTTTTCTTCCTGGGCGCACAGCTGGGCTGCATTTCCTAGCCTCTTACATTCCATAGATAGGTGCTACTCCCAGGTCTGGGTCTTAAAAACACCACCACACGTGGTACCCCACGCTCTTGCCTCTTCCACCAGCTTGAATGCAGACAACCAAGGTGGCCTTGGAAGCCAGATGCAGAAGGAGGATGAGCCATGGCATAGAAAGAGGCTGGGTCCCTGAGAAGCCACTGGGAGGAAAGCTGCCTGCTAATCCAAATGGCCACTTTGGACCTTACATACTCAAGAAATACACTTGACCGTGTTTGAGCTACTGTACCCACGTGGGCTTATTTTTTATAGCAGCTGGTGTTACCTTTATAATACAACAATCTCAAACTGAGATGTCTGTTAAGGAGTCTCTGAGAACGTTATCAACATCTTTGCGGGATACTGGTTTGTTCTGGAGTATCTCTTGGTGTCACCCAGCATCACCTCACCCTGGCTTCTGGGGCTCACTCTTCCTGGAGCCTGATATTCTCAGGAAAAGCATGCCTGATGACACTTCTGCAAACCAGGAGAGGGAAAGCACAAGCCCTCAGATCCAGCCTGGATGTCCACGTGTGAGCTGAATCCACAGACTGTGTGTGTGAAGTCTTCCGAAATGTCTTAGCAGCCTACTATTCTTGTAAGGTTCAGTTTTTCATATCTCTTAACTAGGCCCTTTTTATCAAGAGTCCCTTCTGCACACTCCGTGGTATGCTGCCAGGGGAAGTCTAGCTTAGTATGAATGGGTGATTTATAACTCCATCAACATGCGGCATTGTGGAGCCCTGCCATCTCAATTTCAGAACCCTGGTCCCTTTTCTGTTTACTTCTTGTTTGCCTTCAGCCCTCCTCCAGGTGCTACTCTGAAGAGATGTATTTTGTAATGCACCTTCAGAGCTTGGCGTTTGATAAGTTACTCTGAGCCCTATTTTCCTTGTTCGCCTGCTCCTAGATGGGAAACAAACTGCATAAGGAAAATGGCTTTATGGCACCAATCCTTAAATATTTCACAGGCAGAGATCTTGGTGGGCGGCTTGGAGGCTCAATTTCCCTCCTCAGTATAAATATCCCTGAGGGTTGACATGACAAAACCTCAGGGACGCCGAGCTACTGAACACTCTCAGCATTTACATCGGCCTCTGAAGCCTAAGACTTGATAGCACCCGAAACTGGAGAAAGCATAAGGGCAGCAGGTCTGCACAGGTGTTAAAGCACTATCTATCCATCTATCCACCCACCCATCCACTGAAAGACACGATCAAGAGTCGTTCAGAACTACTAGGTGTAAGACGTCATGGTACTGAAAGCTGCCCTCTTGAATATGCTTTTTGGGGGAAAGTACAGGGGGAAAGGGAAGCCGTTTCAAGCGTTAGCTACTTAAAAAGACAGAGCCAGAGCAGATAGGCTGTAATGCAGCGTCAGGTGGCTATGCGTGTTGCGAAAAGTGTAATATGGATTATAACGGCACGCCACTCTACCTCCCTGGATCCATCCACAACTTTCTGAAGTAAATGCTATTATCCCCATATTACAGATAAGGAAACTGAGGCTCAGGTTCGGCACCCTATCGCAGGTCCATTAGCTGGTATATACAGCAGACACAGGATGTATACCTGTTTCATCCCAAGCCCTGTGCTTTTTCCACTTCACCGTGCTGTGTCCTCTAACTATCAGGCCACAGGATGACTGGTGAATACAGGGAAGAAAGGGCTCAGCATCCCTTCTGGGACGAGCCGAGAACGCGCCAGGAACTGCATTCCGTGGAACATGTGGAAGCAAAAATGGGAACTTGGTTTGAACTTGGATGGGTGGTGCTCCAACACACAATTCTCCCTTCTGCTATTAATAATATGAAAAGAAAGAGTAAGGGAGCTGGTATGATCAGCAGACTTTCTGAAAGAGATGAGTTGTGACTGGTGGCTTAGGAAGGCTCGGGGAGAGGGTGGACTTTAAGGAGATAGAGAAACAGATCAATAGATGCCCCTCCCCCCAATCCTCAATTTCTAAACCAGTATCGGAAACAAACAAACAAACAAAAAAGAAAATGGAGTCAAAGGCAGAGCCAGGGTGATTGGTGTCACTGGGTCTGGAGTCATTTTATATCCAGAAAGACAGGGGGCTTAGAATATTCCAATACTGTTCTTAAAGTTATACGAAATATATTCTTCTACATTCAAAGAAAGGGAGGAAATAACTTTCAGTGCTATGCCTATTTCAAGCTTTTATCAGCACTCATTCCAGCCCCCTTCTTCCTTATAATTCTGAACAGAGGGAAAAGAGACATTAATTAAGCAAAGCTTTGTCTCTTTCTACTCTAATGAAAGCCAAGTTACAAGGATATTTTTCCCCAAGATTTTTCTCCACTTAATAAAGACATTATCCCCGAGTTCTCAAAGTCACTTTACAAAAGAGCATTCTAGAGACATTAGAGTCAGTTTAAACTAAAAAGTCTTTTGGAAGTCAATAAACAATTAAAGAACAATGAAAAGAGAGCCTTTGATGATGCCTTAGTCTAAAATCTTTAATTTCTGTTTTAATCTACGAGGTAAGTCCTGTATTCAAATATTCCTCACCTCTAGAACACAGTAAGCTTGAAACAAATGTTGGCTTTATAATTCTCTCCTTAAAATACATATGTATGTGTGTGTGTATGTGTATGTGTATATGGGTGTATATATTTGCATATGTATGTACATCACACACAAGCACATGCATACACACCATATTAACACAGAGGTCTCCACCAGAAAGAGGAGAGAAAAGTTTCCAAATTATTTCCATTCTCCCTCTTTGAAAATTAAAAAAGAAAAAGCAAATGGAATCTTTGGCTTTGAAATTCATGACCAGATCAAAGACGATAATGCACATAGATTTTTCAACGTATACATTATTAATAACACAGGCAAACACACGACTGATCAATAGCGTGGTCGAGAAATGATAAGGCAGGCACGTGTCCCCGATGCTCCGCACGTAACACCGCACGGCGCGCGGCTAGGTTCCCTGAGCTCTGTTTACCTGGGCATTACACACGGCCTGGTCATTTCCTCCCTCCTGTAAAGGTGGCACTGTTCATCACAGACGGAAGTAAAGAAAAAAGGAAACAAAAACAGCTTAATCCGCCCCATTGGGCAAAATGTCTTTCTTATCTGTTACCCTCTCTTGTTCCTTATTCAGGTGAAATTCACCTGCCATAAGATTAACCACGTCACGGTGTATAATGCAGTGGCAGTTAGCACATTCACAGTGTGCACAGCCACCCCCTCTATTTAGTTCTAAAACATCATCACCTCAACAGGAGACCTCACACCCATTAGCAGCCCTTCCCTAATCCCTTTCCCCACCAGCCCCTGGCAACCACAAATCTGCAAAATCGGTCTCTATGGTTGTGCTCGTTTGGATATTTTATACACATGGAATCACATGTGATCATTTGTGCCTGATGTGTTAGCCTTTTTTATTTTAAAAATCAGTTAAGTCTATCTGAACGCAACTCTGATTCTAAAGATCAGTGCTTCGCAAAGAAAAAAAATCCATGAAATATAGGCTACTTAAAAAACAAACTGATGACACTACGGGTGCCCACTGATGATGGGTATTATTTAAGAAGGAGCATTTATATGGGGAGCTTATGGGGCGCAGGGATAATTTAGGGGAATGGGATTAACAGATACAAATTACTACACATAAAATAGATAAGCAACAAGGATTTACTGTGTAACACAGGGAACAATATTCAATACCATGTAATAACCTATAATGGAAAATAATCTGAAAAAAATATATATATATATAACTGAATTACTTTTCCGTACACTTGAAACTCACACAGTGCTGTAAATCAACTTCAATAAAAAATTATTTAATAAATACATGGGGAGTTTATTACCAATACAGGTTACGTAAGTGGAAAATACTAACACATTCCTGGAAAGCAGGTAAATTAAGAAATTATGAGTCCATGTGGTTACTAGTGAAAAGGTGCATTACCCAGGGACATGGCCCCAATCTTTGAGCTTCAGGTCATGGGATAAAACAGATAGTTCTTTAACAAGTCTTTCCTCAGGGCCACTTAGGGAAACGGCACAGTAGCCTGAGTGGTTTATAGGTCTAAATCAGTATGATTTCCAACCCAGATTATTCATCAATTTAAGAAACAGGAATTTTTATAATTCTATTTCTCCTTTCCCTGATTTTCCTTACTGATGGTCCAAATACTTGTCCCCAAATCAGAATGGAGACTGCAGTGTCCATCTGTCCAACAAGGGGACTGAATGGGAGCCTGCCCTGAAACGAAAGGGGGAGGGGGACAGCCATTGTCAGACCTTTAGAGAAATGATGCCTCCCCAGGAAGAAAAGGGCAGGACCCCCTGAAATGAGGCGGTGCTCCTGTATTCACAGATAGAGGGGAAGTGCAGACAGACCAGGCTTCAGATCCAGGCTTTGCTGTTGACGTGGCTTCTGAACTACAGCTATACCACCTAGAGAATAGGGATTGACACTGAGATTGAGACATGAGCACACAGTGAGCACGCAACAGATTCCAGATTCCAGGGACTCTGGGCTATGCTCTCAATGAACTCTCTTCCTCCCTCCCCTTCCAGCTCGCTCCCTTGCTCCCCTCATCCCTCCCCACCACCTCCTCTCCCTCTCTCCCTTACTCTTCAATTCTGTTTCGTACTAGACACGCCAGTGTACCCCTCCGCCACAATGCTCAGCAATGAGCCTTACCTGTGAGCATTCTGTACGCCACATCTGTCTGCAATAGAGGAGCCAGAGCCCTGGCCAGGCTTTTGCTGGCATGGGTGTGCTCTGATCAGCTTCATCGACTCCACGACAGGTCACTGCCTGTGTGTCCTAGGCTGTGATCTCCAGACCAAAGAGCTGATGAAAATGGCAGCTCCACCACCATTACAAACTGAACACGACTGTCCTGAGGCCCAAAGGTCCATCCTGGGAAACTGGGAAGTTTGGCTCACTCTTTTTAATCATCCCAATGATCAACTGCAAACAGAACCCCATTATAATAAAACGCTCCTTCAAACTCTTCATTTGATCATAAGTAACTAACCTAACACATACCAGCCTGCGGGTGAAGTAAGCATTAGAAATGCCAAGTTTCAGGGATCAGGGTAAGAACCCAATGATAAGACTTCACCCAACAGATTCTAGGACCGCAGAATCAAAATTGAGTTGAGGGGCTTCCCTGGTGGCGCAGTGGTTGAGAGTCCGCCTGCCGATGCAGGGGACACGGGTTCGTGCCCCGGTTCGGGAAGATCCCACATGCCACGGAGCGGCTGGGCCCGTGAGCCATGGCCGCTGAGCCTGCGCGTCCGGAGCCTGTGCTCCGCAATGGGAGACGCCACAACAGTGAGAGGCCTGCGTACCACCAAAAAAAAAAAAAAAAAATAGAGTTGAGGACCTACTATGCGCCAGGTGTGAACCTTGTCCGTACACACTGTC